>NW_028274818.1:19100916-19252208 GCF_037043125.1 Eumetopias jubatus | reverse complement strand
GAAACCAGCCACGTGAGAAAAGGGATTCAAAGAGGAAAATGTGAATAACTGTCAAATGGGGCTGATAACTCATGTGAGATGAGAACTGAATTAGAACAAACATTTGGCTTTCTCAATGTGGAGGTTATGGATAAGAGCAGTTTCTGTGTAGTAGTTAGGATGACTTGACTGGAATAGTTTTAGGTGAAAGAGGAAAAAGAATAAGGCTTAGTGAGCATAATGATGCAACTCTCTCAAAGAATTCTGACACCAAAGCAAACAATAGAAAGGGGGCAATAGCATACCTCGTAGAACTCATACCCCGCGCCTCTGCCCTTCATTCATTCATTCTCCCTCTGTCACACTGGTCTTTTGCTATTTCTCAGTCCTTTCGGTCCCCAGTGTTGGTTCTTCTCTCTGCTTGGAATGCTTTCTTCCATATATCCTCTGGCCTAACTTCCCTCAAAATTACTCAAATATCTTCAAAATTTGTCATTCCTTGTCCATTCTTTTAAAATTTCATCTCTCTCCTTCCATGCTCATTTTTTAAATCCCACTCAACCTTCATTTTTCTTTTTCCTAGCACTCAATGCCTTCTAATATAATACACAACTTATTTATGATGTTTACTCCATTGTCTGTCTTTTCCACTAGTTAAGGTAGCAGGAATGTTTGTTTTGTTCATAGATGCATTGTAAGCACTTAGAATATTGTCACAGAGTAGGTGCTCAAAAATATTTGTTGAATGAGTAATTGAAACCAAGATGGAAAGTAATGGCTTTGAACAGACCAATAGAAATCTGGTAATTATCAGAGAATGATGAAACATGTTTTAGAGTTCAAAGAAGGGTGGATATGTGGAGCTGTGAAGTGGCTATGTTATATTTTGTCTTCTGGAGGATTAGCAAAAGAAAGAGTATTCCAAAAGAGCATCACAGAGGTGAGAGGGTAAATTAATTAAATCATGTTCCTCTATATGGAATATTTTTCCAGTTAGTAGGCAAAATGTGTTTCAGGGGGTCAAGGAAACATGAATTTTAAAAGGGAAGACCAGATACAGATTCATTAAGAGGATCTGGGCAGTGATTCACTTAAATGTGTTGATTCTGCACTAATACTTATAGCACAATGTATGCTGATGGGATTAAAAGCAGGGTTGACATTAGAAAAAATAGTATGAGTCAGTAAAAATGCTAGAGAATAACAACATAGTCTAAAAACAAAGAAGCCTGTTAAAACAAATGCAAAAGAAAACCTGATAAACATGTGTCAACAAAGCAACAAATAATTGCATATTAGCATCAGGATTTTCAAAAACAGATATTTAAACTGCATATGCAAATGATATATTTTCACATGCCAATGAGTATTTAGATTTGCAATTATCCCTTTTCGCGTAGAAGTATCTTTTAAAATATGCAAATAAGTTATTTGCATACATAATGTGGGCACTCCCTCTGAATATTGGACTTGTTAGAAGATTGCTAATGGTAGCAGAAGCAGTTTACCTTCTGAGAACTGCAAACATCAAAAATTCAATTTGTTTAGCGTATTTTTGTGAAAGGCAGAAATTTTTGATTTTTAAAATCAAGAATATATCCCTTTGATGTAAATTTATTTATTTATTTTTACTGTGTTGAAATATACATAAAATTTACTATCTTAACCATTTTTATTTATTTATTTTTAATGATTTTATTATTTATCTGAGAGAGAGAGTAAGCAAGGTATAGAGAGAGCACAAGTCAGGCAGGGACAGAGGGAGAGAGAAGCAGACTTCCCACTGAGCAGGGAGCCCAAACTAGGACTCTATCCCAGGACGCTGGGATCATGACCTAAGCTGAAAGCAGATGCTTAACCCACTGAGCAACCCAGGTGCCCCCATCTTAACCATTTTTAAATGTACAGTTCAATGGTATGAACACTACGCTCTCATCACCAACATCCATCCCTTAACATTTTTCTCTTGTACATTTGAAACTCTATACCTATTAAAAAATAACTTCCCAGTTTCCCCTCCTCCAGCTCCTAGCAACCAGAAATTATACTTCTGTCTTTGTGATTTAGACTAAGTATAAGTGGAATCCATACAGCATTTGTCTTTTTGGGACTGGCTCATTTTACTTAACATAATGTCCTCAAGATTCATCCATGCTGTAGTATACTGAAGAATTTCCTTCCTTTTAAGAATGAATAGGAGTGCCTGGGTAGCTCAGTCAGTGTGTCCAACTCTTGATATCAGCTCAGGTCTTGATCTCAGGGTTATGAGTTCAAGCCCCAAGCTGGGCTCCATGTTGGGCATGGAGCCTACTTAAAAAAAAAAAAAAAAAAAAGGCTGAATAATATTCCATTGTATGTATACACTACATTGGCTTATTTATTCACTAATCGATGGACACTTGGTTTGCTTCCATGTTTTAGTGTTCATGAATAATGTTGCTATGAACACGGGTGTACAAATACCTCTTTGAGACCTTGCTTTCAGTATTTTTGGGTATACCCAAGAGTGGACTTTCTGGGTCATATGGTAATTCCTTTTTAGATTTTTTTAAGAACTCCCATACTGTTTTCCACAGCAGCCATACCATATTACATTCCCACTAATAGTGCACAAGCGTTCCAATTTCTTCACATCCTTGCCAACACTTGTTTTCTTTCTTTCTTTCTTCCTTTCTTTCTTTCTTTCTTTCTTTCTTTCTTTCTTTCTTTCTTTCTTTCTTTCTTTCTTTCTCTCTCTTTCTTTCTCTTTCTTTCTTTCTCTCTCCTTTCTTTCCTTTCTTCTTCTTTCTTTCTTTCTTTCTTTCTTTCTTTCTTTCTTTCTTTCTTTCTTTCTTTCTTTCTTTCTCTTTCCTTCCTTCCTTCTTTTTTTTTATCATAACCAACCTAATGCTTGTGAAATGTTATCTCATTGTAGTTCTGATCTGCATTTCTCTAAACCCTGGTATATATGATTGAATAATTTTGGCAAGGGTGCGAAGACCATTCAGTGGGGAAAGGACCGTCTTTTCAACAAATGATATTGGGAAAACTGAATATCAACCTGTAGAAGAATGAAGTTAGACTCTTATCTAACACCATGTACACAAATTAATTCAAAATAAGTTAATGATCTAAATATAAGACCTGAAACAAGGGTTTTAACTTTTAGAAGAAAACATAGAACAAAAGCTTCACAGCATTAGATTTGGCAGTGATTTCTTGGATATAACACCAAATACAAAGGCAACAAAAGAAAAAAATATAGGCAAATTGGACTTCATGAAAATTTTAAAAATTGTGCATCACAAACCACTATCTACAGAGGAAAATTTGCTTTGAAGGGAAAAACTGGTCTATGATTAAAATAAGACAGCACAAGTTGTGACACTTATAAATCAAACAGATCAAATAAGTTAGAGAAAAGCATAAAATTGACCAAATGCAAGCAATTTTTTTCCAGAAGTTAGTGAGAAATTATGTATATTATTTCCACCCCACATGATTTTTTTCCCGACACTATTTTTGCTTAGTTTTGTTATCTAAGAAATTACTTAACAATAAAACCTTTAAAAGAAAGACCTCACCATTTTATATATACAGATTATCCATAGGCTACTTTGTAAGCATCATTATCCACTAAATATTTTTGAGGACCTAATATGTATAAAAAGTCTGATAAACATTGAGTTTGATTCTGAAACTAAATGATTTCTCTCTCTTTTTTTTTTAACTAAGTGATTTCTGCCACCAAAGAGGTTACCATCAAATGAAAAGACTAAGGAATTAAATTATGTTGTAAAGCACTTATGTACCTGAAAACTGCTAAAATGGATGCACAATGTAGTCCAGATAAGGAAGAGATTTTATGTGATTAGGGAAATCAGTCAGAATTAGTATTGAAACTGAGTCTTGGAGATGCAGATGTTCTTTAGAAGAGATATTTTTTAAGTTTTAAAAAAATAATTTTCAGAAGTAGATGCTTGCACACCATTAAAGGCAATATTTTAGGAGAAAATCTATTCATAAGTGATTAACAAAATGAAATCAAGCCAGTAGAAATCAAATAGGCAAATAAACATCTCATTAACTAAGAATATATAAAACACCCAAATTGAAAAGACAAAAAAAGGAATAACCTAATTTTAAAATTATGATTTTTAAAATTTCTGAATCCTTTAGTATTTTTTCAATGATGTAAACATCTTTATCTATTTAGAGATACTAAGTCCATTATTAAGTTCTCATTATTATATCATGGTTACTTTTAACTGCATCCTAAGCCATAAAAAGTACAAATCGATTTTTGTTCAATTCCATAACAAAACATTAATTCATTAGGGTATACATTAGGATATATTCAGTTTGGGTTCATTTATTTTTCCTTTGGAAAGTCTCATGCCAATATTGGATATTTTTATGTTATATATCCAAGTTAAAATATATTTTGAATATTTCTGAATGGATATTTAACAAATTCATCTAATTTAATTCAACATTATATTGTCTAAAATCAAAACCAAATTATAGTAATGGTTAAATTTTCACCTGAATGAAATCTTGGAATGAGATATTTCCCTACTTGAAAGTTATGAAGATTTGTTTTTTAAAATAAATCTGAAAGAAATATTTCAATATTAAAAGTATAGTGATGTTACCTCACTATGTTGTTCACCTGAAACTAATGTAACATTGTGTGTAAACTAGACTAAAAAAGTAAATAAATAAATAAATAAATAAGAAAAGATCTTTAAATAGTTCATTATAAAATCAGTAGAACTAATACAGTAAAAATTACATAATAAAAGAATAGATAAAATTACACCAAATTAATAATGTTTGCACTTATTTAAATATAAATTTAATTTAAAACAACACGTTATGCTACACACATATTAGAATGACAACCGTCCAAAACACATGGTCACTTTGGAAGACAGTTTGACAGTGTCTTACAAAACTAAACATATTTTTACCAAAGTTCAAAGTTTACATAAGAGTTTACTCTGGGTACTTTCTTAGTTTTGATAGCTGTATAATGACAGTATCTATCATTAATGTATCATAGAATAGCTTCACTGCCCTAAAGATCTGCACTCTTTTTATTCATTCATCCCTTGAACCTAACTTTTGGCAACCACTGATCCTTTTATTGCCTCTGTAGTTTTGCCTTTTGAATTCTAGAATATCATATATTTGATATCATACAATTTGTAGCCTTTTCAGGTTGACTTCTTTCAGTTAGTTACATGCATTTAAACTTCCTCCATGTCTTTTCAAGTCTTGATAGCTCTTTTTTCTTTTCTTTTTTTGCATTGAATACTATTCCATTGTCTGGAAGTAATACAATTTATTTATCTATTTACCTACTGAAGGACATTCTGGTTGCTTTGAAGTTTTGGCAATTTTGAATGAAGTTGCTATAAATATTTTTGTGCAGTTTTTTTTGTGTGGACATAAATTTTCAACCCATTTGGGGAAATATTAAGGAGTATGATTGTGGACCAATAAAAACAAAATTCGATTTTTGAAAAGTCTAAGAAAATTGATAAATCTCTGAAAAAACTGAATCAAGAAACAGGAAGAAAAATTATAAGAACAATAACAAAGATATCACTCAGATCTTCGCACTTTTCAAATGTAATATTAAGACATTACCATGAGTACTTTTATGTTAATATATGTGAAAATTTAGATGAAATGAACAAATTTATATTCATTTGGAAAACTCAATATTATGAAGATACTAGTTATGTTTAATTGATGTCTAGATTCAAGATAATACAAATACATATTCAAATGATTTTTTTTTGCTTTTTTGGGTCAAACCTATACAAACTAACTCTAAAATTTAATGAAAATGAAAGGGACAAAGAATAGTCAAAAGTTTTGAAAACCAAACATGGAAGTTTGCACCAGCAAATAATCAGTACTAATTTTCAATGTATGTAGAGAGATTAATGCAATGGGACATAGAACCAATGAAAGACAGCTAAACCAATGGAACAGAATGGAGAGAGTGAAAAAAGATTCATGCTTGTATGAACAACTGATTTATGAAAAAGATAACCCTGTGCAACAGTAAAGAAAATATATTTTTATAATAAATGTCACTGAGTCAATTGGTTATATATATTTTTAAAAATAACTATGATCATACTATAAACAAATATCAACATAAGATTTATTGTAGCTCTAAGTAATAATTAGATCTTTAAAAAAAAGAAAAAAATCTTCATGATCTTGTGGTAAAGTCTGAATGTCCTAATGAGAATATATATTTATTTATTTATTTAGTCATTTGTTTCTCTTACTAATATTTTGTGCTTTATTTTGCCCAAGGGTTTTATATCTTTTGTTCAAAAAATGTATTTCTGTGTATTTTAAATTTTTGGTATATATTTTTATCTTTATTTGCCAATCATTTGTTAACATGTGAAAATATAATTATTTCTCTGTATTGATCCATTTTCTTGTTAAATACATTTACTTCTAGGATTTTGTTTCTTTTTAAAAAATTTCTGGATTTCTCATAAATTTCTATGTATATAACCATGCCTTCTGCAGGTAAATAATTTTATTGGCTTATTTGCAACCTCTCTCTCTCTTCCTTTATTTTTTGCATTGTTATTTCTCTGCAGCACAATATTAAACAGGAGTGGTGAGGCACATAATTTTATTTTATTCTCCATTGATAGCAGGGATGCATTCAATACCTCTCCATTAAATGTATTATTAACTGCAGTTCTTTAGTAAATGTTCTTTATCATACTTAGTAAATTCCTTTCCAGTCTTAATTTGGTTAGAGTTGTTAGCATGAATGTGTGTTAAATTTATCAACATGCTTTTTTCCAAATATATAAGGTGTATGGATTTATTCTTTCTGCTACTATGATGAATTACATGGATTGTTTTCCAGTTGCTAAACAATCTGAATTGTATAAGTACAATTAGGAAATGATGTATCAACTTGTTTATGTATTGCTGAAATATATTTGCTAATGTTTTGTTAAGGATTTCTGAATCTAAATTCTGGAAGCGTAATATCCTGTAATATATTTTCACATAATTTTCTTGTAAGATTTTGATTTTAGGATTATACACATCGTATAAAATGATTTAGAAATTATTCTTTCCTACTCTTTTTTCAGGAAGTGTGTATTAGATTCATATTATTTCTTCTTCACATTAATTTTTGTTTAAATGCTTAACCAATGTCATTGCTGTATTTACTTACTAATTTGAATTGTTTTATTTGATAGAAACCCTGGAGGTTTTATTTGTTTGTTTTTTGGGGAAGTATTACAAATTTATTTATTTAAACAGCTATAACACTATTCAAATTTTCTATCTCCTTTTGCGTCTGATGAATTGTATTTCTCAATGAATTTGTACATTTAATCTAATTTTTCAAAATGTATCTTAGTATCTTAATAAAGAAACATGGATCACTGATTTTAAGCCATTTTTCTTTTCTAAACAAGCATTTAAAATATAAATATTTTTAGAGCTAATGCTTTATCATCATCTTATACATTTTTGATTTGTTGTGATTATATATCAGTCAGTTAAAATGAATTTAAATTTTCTTGAGATTCCCTTTTTAGTCTATGAATTATTGAAAAGTATGTTGTCTAATTTCCAAAATCTTCAGAGTTTCCTAGGCCTCTTAATGTTATTAATTTCCAATTTAATTGAATATATTCAGAGAACATACTCTGTAAAATATACTCCATTTGATACTTGTTTAAATTATTGAGGCTTGGGGGAGATGGGTTAGCCTGGTGATGGGTATTAATGGAGCACTGGGTGCTATATACAAACAATGAATCATGGAACACTACATCAAAAACTAATGATGTAATGTATGGTAATTAACATAAAATTAAAAAAAATAAATTATTGAGGCTTATTTTATAAGCTCCTAATACGGAGTACATTGGTGAATTTTCCATGTATTAAACAAAATGGTTATTCTGTAGTTTTTTCACATAATGTTCCATAAATATCAATTAGGTCAAGCACTGGCTGATACTGCTGGGTTTATATACCTACGAAATTTGTGTCTACTTATTTTATCAATTAAGGAACATAGGGTGTCAAAGATCTCCAATTGTAATGTAGATTAATCTTGTTTTCCCTTTAGATTTGTTAGATGCTACACTAGAAACTGTTATGTATATACATGTTTAGAATTGTTACATTTTGAAGTCTTATCCTTTTTATTTTTATGAAATATTCCTCTTTATCTCTGTTGTACTTCTTGTCCTAAAATCAATTTTATCTGATAATAATAAAATCTGAAAATAATAAAATCACAAAAGCTCTGTTACACTCTCTTATGCATATTATCTCTATGCCCCTTTACCCTCTTTATATTTTCTTTTATTTAAGAGGATTTTTTTAAGTTTATTTATTTATTTATTTATTTTTGAGAAAGAGAGAGAGCATGAGCAGAGGGAGGGGCAGAGGGTAGGAGAAAGAGAATCTTAAGCAGGCTCCACATTCAGCATAGAGCCTGATGTAGGGCTCTATCTCACAAACCTGAGATCAAGACCTGAGCTGAAATCAAGAGTTGCACGTCTAACCGACTGATCCACCCAGGTGCTCCCCTCTGTATATTTTCAATCTAGCTATCCCTTTATATTAAATATCTGTCTCTTGTTGACAATAGACCATTTACATTTAATGTAATTTTGATATATTTTATATATCTCTACCTTCTTTCTTCATTTACTTTTCTTTCCAGACTTATCTTGGTTTAAGTGTTATTTTATTAAATATTTGCATTATTATTTTAATTGTTATTTTGTTTAATACTTGGAGTTAACTGAGCTTGATATTATTTCTTCTACTGTTTTTTTTTTCTGTACCTATTTGTATTACTGTAATATATTTCCTCAGTTTATCACAGTCTACTTAGAATAAATATTATAGTACTTAATGTAAATGTGATGTTAAAGCAGGGTAATTTATTTTCCTTCTTCTGTCCTATTATTTTGTGTTTAATTTTGTGTATTCCATAAGTCACAAAATACAATATATATTTTTAATGGAGTCAATTAGTTCTTAAAGCAATTAATATAAGTCAACATTTTTTTTAAGATTTTATTTATTTATTTATTTGAGAGAAAGAATGAGAGAGAGAGAGAGAGCATGAGAGGGGCGATGGGCAGAGGGAGAAGCAGACTCTCCGCTGAGCAGGGAGCCCAATGTGGGACTCGATCGCAGGACTCCAGGATCATGACCTGAGCCCAAGGCAGTCGCTTAACCAACTGAGCCACCCAGGCGCCCTATAAGTCAACATTTTTAATCAAATGGTAATTTAAGTCACCATTCCTTATTTGTTGAGATTTTTTTTTCAAAAACGGATAAATGTGGGGTGTCTGGTTAAGTGTCTGACTCTTGGTTTTGGCTCAGGTCATGATCTCAGGGTTCTGGGATTGAGTCCTGCATTGAGCTCTGTGCTCAGCACAGAGTCTGCTTGAGTTTCTCTCTCACTCTCCCTCTGTCCCTCCCCTCTGTGCTCCCTCTCTCTCGCCGAAATAAACAAACAAACAAAATGTATAAATTTTAAATATTTACTAAATCACTAAAATAGCAAAGATAAACCCATTATAAGTTGACATAAATAAGAATTTTCATTGAAATAACTGTATTTTCAAAAAAAATAGTGAAAAAAAGCACTTACATTTTACATTTTTTGAGAACTTTTTAGTGTCTATTGAAGAAAGGATAACTGGATTATTATATCTGCTTCCACATTTAGTCTGTTACAATATCACATATAATGTAGCTTCTGAACAAGTTCACTTTACATTCATGAAACAATAGAGTGAATAAGGTGATGTTCTGAGGTGCTGTCATTTCTTCTCATCCTGAAGAACTTCTTTTAACATTTCTTGTAGTATAGTTCAGACTAACTTAAATACCCTCAGATTTCATTTTATCAAAAATGCTTTCATTTTGTCCTTACTTTTATTTTTTTTAAGATTTATTTATTTTAGAGAGAAAAAGAGAGCACAGGGAGGAGCACAGAGGGAGAGAGAGAGAGAGAATCTCAAGAAAACTTCTCACTCAGTGTAAAGCCTGATATGGGGCTCGATCTCCTGACCCTGAGACCATGACCAAAACCAAGAGTCAGAGACTTAACTGACAGTGCCACCCTTGTCTTTACTTGTCTTTACTTTTAAAGGGTAATTTCACAGGATTGGAAATTCAGAGTTGGCTTTTTTTCTCAACAGTTTAAATATGTCATTGCATTTTCTACTTCCTTCCTTTATTTCTCATGGGAAATCCTGCTTGGAGTTTACTGAGCTTGATGTTTTTAACCAAATTTGTGAAAATGTCAACCAGTATTTCCTTAAATAAATTTCTAATCCATTCTTTCTCTGGGATATGAACTTCACTTACATTAGACCACTTAATATTGGCCTATGCTCATTTAGTTTCTGTTCCTCTTTCTTTAGTATATTTTCTAGATGCCCCTTATATTGACTACTTTTAATCAATGAAAATTATTGACCTTCAATTATGTGGCATTCAGCTTCTAAATACATCCAATATTCTTTCTTTTGAGAAATCTAATTTTAACTATGAGACATTGCATTTGGTTTTATTTAAAGTTGTTTTGGCTTTGTTTCTATTATAGATTGTTGTATGTTTTTATTTTTAGCAATGCTTTACTCATCAGGACTAATAATTTTTTCTTCTCTCATGTAATTGGCAAATATTTTTCCTCAAGTTTTTAATTTCCCTTCTACATTTAAATATGGCACTGTTTGTAGCCAAGTATATTTTATTGACTTTGTAGCCAAATGTACCAATATTTTATTTTATGGTTTCTGGATTTTAAGTCATAGTTAAAAAAGCTTTCTTCAAACCAAGATAATAAAATTATTGCCTCATTTCAGTTGGTTGGAGTAGTAGCAGTTGAGTAATCTAGTCGAGACTTCTACAGTCTGGAGGTCTGGAGGTCTGGAGAAGTGTTGGTAGTGTTACAATCTATAAAATAGCAGTGACAAAAAAAATCAGAGAAGTGTGGTAGTAAATATGAGTCAACTTAATGGAAATTTCAGACTCCACTTCAATGAATGAAAAATTGAGAAGGGATCATAAAGAAAGGGAGAATATTATCTTGTGGAGAAAGCCACTAATTACCTTCCTTAATTTTCTCTGAAAATCCTATTAACCAGGAATAAATAGATATCAAAATTATGGTCTCATCAAAGCATTATTATGTCTTTGCTACTGTACCTGCAATGTTTATAGCTGCAGATTGTATTAAAAGAGCACCTCAACACATCGGCCACATCTAGGGAAGGAGGGTTATTTGGTACATGTCCTGGGTAGACTTAGGAATTTTGTTTTCTGTTAGGTTTGAAAGAATTTTATGACTTAATGCATATTGGTAGATCACCTAATTTGAATCAACTCTTCCACTGAAAACACCTGGAAAGCTGGACAAATTTAAAAGCTTCCGTTTGACACAATCATGGAATTAAAGGGAGGAAAGTTTTTTGTTTTGTTTCGTTTTTGTTGTTTTTGTGTTCAGGCCAAGATATAAGGGAAGGCAGAAACCAAAAGAAGAACTGCTAAAACCCAGAATTTGGGTCTTCCACCTTAAGATAGCCTCAAATTTTCTCAAACCAAGCTTGGATTCAGGTGATTTAGAATTGTCTTTGCTTCTCATCACCTGTTAGAAAGAAAAGTGTAGGGGCGCCTGGGTGGCTCAGATGGTTAAGCGTCTGCCTCAGGCTCAGGTCCGATCCCAGGGTCTTGGCTCCTGGCTCAGCGGGGAGTCTGCTTCTCCCTCTCCCTCTGCCTCTCCTCCTGCTCATGCTCTCTCTCTCTCTCTGTGTGTGTGTGTGTGTCTCAAATGAATAAATAAAAACTTTAAAAAAAAAACAAAACAAAATAACAAAAAAAAAGAAAGAAAAGTATAGGGAGAATAAAGATATTTTCAGGAAAACAAAACAAAACAAAACAAAAGGAAATGAAAACTAGGAGAGTCCACCACCAACAGTCATGCAACATATAAAACATCAAAGATATTCTTTCATCCAGAAGGAAAATAAATTAGTTGTTCTATGTATTTTTAAGGATTCTCCATTCAGATGTGCTTAAGATATATTTATAACTCTTTGTTTAAATGTTTATCTCTCTCAAAAGAGTGTAAATGTCATAAACAAAAGATGGTTTGCTGTTTGATTATCATCATCAACCTACATTTTGGCTGCGTGCTTGATATATAGCAACTGCTAAATGATTTTCTCCAGAAGAAAATTATGAATTAATTGTTTGCTTGGTAAGCACTTAAGATTTTCACTTTCTATAAGACTTTACCCTTATAAAAGTGAGTTCCCCAATTTCACATTCGATTTTTTACCAATAACTGCATCAACAGCCCTGTGCTTATTCAACAGATATTAATATCAATTATTTCCCCTTCTTTAGCGCTCTCTCTGCTTCACTAGCAGACTTTTCCTTTTATCCAAATAGGAAAAATTTAAAAAAAAATAGTATAGACCAATAAAAACAAAATATATGTGTTTTTTGGAAATAGAAGAGGCAGATGGACAGGAGATTCAATGTTCTAATTTTCATATCATCCATATCTTAAGTATACATAAGCACTTGGTTTTGTTTGTGTTTTCTGTAATTAAGATCAATCTTTAAAAGACTGGATTAAAGATTGGCTTCAGTACAATGTCCCTTCATCTGTTTTCCAGGTGCCTGAAATTCCCTTCTTTAAAGGGGCTTATATTTTTTCTGTGTATGTTTATACATTCTTTGAAAATGCAAATATTTTCAAGAAAAGAACTAAGGGCGCTGTTAATACCTTATTTCTTATCATAACACTAACAAAGTAAAATTTAGGGGAATTGTGAAACAAAATATCTAAATAATTCTACTGAGCTAGTATAATTTTTTTCTAAAGACTAAAGCATCATCACACAGAGTGTGATTTTTGTAACTATGGATTATAAAGTAATCACTTCTAGTTATTTTTAAAGAATATTTTTGGTAGAGCTGAAATACATATATATATGCTTTATCCATTTACTATGCTATAAAAATTCTTTATAAATTTAATTTTAATGATTGTGTAATATAGCAGGATATAAAAGTACCATAACACATTTAAGCATCTGCTCTTCTGCATTTTGGCTATTTTCATTTTTATTCATATCATTATGCTATAATACACATTTTTCATATAAATCTGTGTATGAAACCTGTTCTTTTTCCCTTAGGAAAATGTCTTATAGAATGGAATTATTCAGTACAAGGATATGAATATTCTAACTAGCTGTACAAAATCACCAGATCTGTATATTCTTTAGCCCATTACATTACTGAGTATTTTATTTTTTATTTTGTTAGTTTGATGATTGATAAGGTTGCATATTGCTAAACAGACATAGTGTATTTATGACCACTTACTATATGCCAGATAATGTATTACATATTTTACATTTTTCATCCCCTTTAATCTTTAGTAACACTAGTATTATAAGTTCAACTACCAGTTTCTCTATTTATAAATCTGTCCTCTTTTCATAAAATTACACTTTACTTTTTATTTTAGATTGCACTTCTGTAAGATCTATACACACACAGTGTATCAATACTATCAATGTTGGTATCAGACATCTGCATGTGCAGTTGCATGTGTAAGCACATATGTTTGTGTGTGTATAAAATTGTGTTACTTAAATAAATTTATTTTTTATTCTTATGATTATGTCTTATTTTTTCCATGAACTTAGGTAGGCATATTATGTTTTCACTAATTCGAGGTCATATAAATATATCAATGTTTCTAGTAAATCTTTAATAAGCACTCATGGCTAGCCTTTCAAGTTTCAATCCAATTTAAAATTATAGCATTTTTGGTTAGGGGAAAAGACAACACAGGAGTAGGGACACTATTCCAACCAGTCCCCAGAATTGAGTTGGATCTCTACCAGACCACTCTGAACACCCATGAAATCATCCTGAGATGTAAGAAGATAGATCTGGATCTCTACAAACAGAGTATCATAGGCGGTTGGTTTCGAGGTACGAAGCAGGGAGCCATGATTCCGCAGGCAGATATCAGAGGATAAATGGAAGGGGGAGGGAGCCAGCCATTGGGATCCTACACTGCCAGTGAGTGATAGCCTCCTGCGCTGGGGATGGGGCACAGACTCGCAGACCGGTAATGGCGGAGAAAGGACTTTAGGGCAGCCCCCCAGATGGAAACCTGGAGCAGCAGGTCTGTGCATCTGAACCGGGGGTGGCTGTCAGTTTTAGAAGCACAAAGGGCAGAGACATACCCTAACCTGGAGGCAAGGACTGGGAGCGATGCTGAGGGGCACACAACGCAGGAAACTGCAGTTTATAGCAGCACAGACAGAAATGGAGATAGTGTGGCCTGGAGATCTCACTGAAGAAAAGACTGTGATCTTTCTGCTCTGAGGCAGAGGGTTGGAAACAGTCTCTTCTGCTGTGACTCTCAGAGGAGATGCAGAAAGCTGCCAGGGAAAGCTGCCAGAGAACAAAAGCCCCAAAAAACTGGTTTTCACTGCACCCATACTCCGCCACAGGGACAGGGCAACTCTGTCCAAACAGGGTTGCCTGAGTAACAGCACAGCAGATCCCTACCCCAGAAGACAGGCTGGGAGAAAAGGAAGCCAGCAACCCTAAGGTCCTTATAAAACAGGTGCATCTTGCTTGGGTTGTGGTCAATAATTTGGACTCTATACATTCCCTCAACCACCCATCAACAGAATGACTAGGAGAAGGACCCCCCCCAAAATAGGAAAGGCTCAGAGATTATGACTTATGCCACAGATTTACAAATGGATTCAGATATAACCAAGATGTCTGAGATGGAATTCAGGCTAGTAATTGTGAAGACAATAGCTAGAATGGAGAAATCAATTAATGGCAACATGGAGTCTCTAAGGGCAGAAATGAAAGCTGAATTGGCAGAACTTAAAAAATGCTATCAATGAGATCCAATCTAACTAGATAATCTAACAGCTAGGGTAAGCGAGGCAGAAGAACAAATTAGTGACCAACACCCCAGCATGTAATAGTAAAACTCGCAAATCTTAGGAGAAAGGAAACCATCTTAAGGGCAGTTAGAGGGAAGAAATTCCTTAGGTACAGAGGGAAGAACATCAGAATAACATCAGACCTATCCACAGAGACCTGGCAAGCCAGAAAGGCCTGGCAAGACATATTCAGGGTACTAAATGAGAAGAGCATGCAGCCAAGAATACTTTATCTGGCAAGGCCACCATGTAGAATGGATGGAGAGATTCAGAGCTTCTGAGACCAGCAGAAACTGAAAGAATATGTGACCACTAAGGCAACCTTGCAAGAATCATTAAGGTGGGGGTTCTATAAAAGGAGAAAGACCCCAAGAGTGATATAGAAAAGAAATTTACAGGGACAATCTATAAAAACAATGTCTTCACAGGCAAAATGATGGCAATAAATTCTTATCTTTCAATAATCACTCTCAAAGTGAACAGCCTAAATGTTCCCATACAACAGCACAGGGTTGCAGATTGGAGAAAAAGACAGGACTCATCCATATGCTGTCTACAAACTTCATTTTGAACCTAAAGATACATCCAGACTGAAAGTAAAGGGATGGATATCCAACTTCCATGCCAACAGACCGCAAAAGAAAGCTGGGGTAGCAATTCTTATATCAGACAAATTAGATTTTAAACTAAAGACTGTAGTTAGAGACACAGAAGGACACTATATCATTCTTGAAGGGTCTATCCAACAAGAAGATCTAACAATTGTAAATATCTATGCCCCCAACATGGGAGCAGCCATCTACATAAGCCAACTGTTAACCAAAATAAAGAGTCATATTGATAACAATACATTAACTGTAGGAGACCTCAATACTCCACTCTCAGCAATAGACAGATCATCTAAGCAGAAAATCAACAAAGAAACAAGAGCTTTGAATGACACAATGGACCAGATGGACCTCATCGATATATACAGAACATTCCACCCTAAAACAACAGAATACTCATTCTTCTTGAGTGCACGTGGAACTTTCTCCAGAATAGACCACATACTGGGTCACAAATCAGGTCTCAACCAATACCAAAAGATTGAGATTATTCCCTGCATATTCTCAGAGCATAATGCTTTATAACTGGAACTCAATCACAAGAAAAAATTTGGCAGAAATTCAAACACTTGGAAGCTAAAGACCATTCTGCTCAAGAATGCTTGGGTCAACCAGGAAATCAAAAAAGAACTTGTACAATTCATGGAAACCAATGAGAACAAAAACACATCAGTCCAAAAGCTATGGGATACTGCAAAAGCAGTCCTAAGGGGGAAATACATAGCCATCCAAGCCTCACTCAAAAAAATAGAAAAATCCTGAATTCACCAACTAACTCTACACTTAAAGAACTAGAGAAAAAGCAACAAACGATGCCTAAGCCACACATTAGAAGAGAAATAATTAAAATTAGAGCAGAAATCAATGAATTAGAAATCAGAAACACAGTAGATCAGATCAATGAAAGTAGAAGCTGATTCTTTGAAAGAATTAATAAGGTCGATAAACCACTGGCCAGACTTATCCAAAAGAAAAGAGAAAGGACACAAATTAATAAAATTATGAATGAAAGGGGAGAGATCACGACTAACAGCAAGGAAATAGAAACAATTATTAGAAATTATTTTCAACAACTATATGCCAATAAACTGAGGAACCTGGATGAAATGGATGACTTCCTGGAAACCTATAAATTCCCAAGACTGAACAGGAAGAAATTGACAACCAGTAACGAGATTGAAGCAGTGACCAAAAACCTCCCCCAAAACAAGAATCCAGGGCCTGATGGATTCCCTGGGGAATTCTACCAAACATTCAAAGAAGAAATGATACCTATTCTCCTAAAGCTCTTTCAAAAAATAGAAACAGAAGGAAAGATTTCAGACTCATTCTATGAGGCCAGCATTACCTTAATCCCCAAACGGGCAAAGACCCCATCAAAAAGGAGAATTTCAGACTGATATCCCTGATGAATATGGATTCCAAAATCCTCAATAAAATCCTAGCTAATGGGATCCAACAATACATTAAAAGGATCATCCACCACGAACAAGTGGGATTTATCCCTGGGATGCAAGGGTGGTTCAGCATTCGCAAATCAACCAATGTGATAGAACACATTAATAAGAGTAGAGAGAGAAGAACCGTATGGTCCTCTCAATTGATGCAGAAAAAGCATTTGACAAAATGCAGCATCCTTTCCTGATTAAAACTCTTCAGAGTATAGGGATAGAGGGAGCATTCATCAAGTTCATAAAATCCATCTATGAAAAGCCCACAACCAATATCATCCTCAATGGGGAAAAGCTGAGAGCCTTTCCCTTAAGATCAGGAACATGTCAAGGATGCCCACTCTCACCACTATTGTTCAACATAGTACTAGAAGTCCTGGCAACAGCAATCAGACAACAAAAAGAAATAAAAGGTATTCAAATTGGCAAAGAAGTCAAACTCTCTCTTTTTGCAGATGACATGATACTTTATGTGGAAAACCCAAAAGACTCCACCCCCAAATTACTAGAACTCATATAGCAATTCAGCAATGTGGAAGGATACAAAATCGATGCGCAGAAATTAGTTGCTTTCTTATACACCAAAAATGCAACTGTAGAAAGAGAAATTAGAGAAACGATTCCATTTACAATAGCACCAAAAACCGTAAGATAACTCGGAAAAAACCTAACCAAAGAGGCAAAGGATCTATATTCCAGGAACTACAGAACACTCATGAAAGAAATTGAAGAAGACATAAAAAGATGGAAAAATATTCCATCTCATGGATCAGAAGGATAAACATTGTTAAAATGTCTATGCTACCCAGAGCAATCTATACTTTCAATGCCATCCTGATCAAAATTCCAATGATATTTTTCAAAGTGCTGGAACAAATAAGCCTAAAATTTGTATGGGACCAGAAAAGACCCCAAATAGCCAGAGGAATGTTGAAAAAGAGAAGCAAAGCTGGTGGCATCACAATTCTGGACTTCAAGCTCTATTACAAAGCTGTAATCAAACTGTGGAAAGAGCCAAAATGTCCATCGCCAGATGAATGGATAAAGAAGATATGGTATACACACACACACACACACACACACACACACACACACACACACACACACACAAAGGAATATTATGCAGCCATCAAAAGGAATGAAATCTTGCCATTTGCAACAACGTGGATGGAACTGGAGGGTGTTATGCTGAGTGAAGTAAGTCAATCAGAGAAAGACATGTATCATATGACCTCACTGATATGAGGAATTCTTAGTCTCAGGAAAGAAACTGAGGGTTGCTGGAGTAGGGGTGGGGTGGGAGGGATGGGGTGGCTGGGTGATAGACATTGGGGAGGGTATGTGCTATGGTGAGCACTGTGAATTATGCAAGACTGTCGAATCACAGATCTGTATCTCTGAAACAAATCATAGAATATATGTTAAAAAAATAATAAAAAAGAAGATAGCCGGGGGGGAATGAAGGAGGGTAAATTGGAGGGAGAGACAAACCATGAGAGACGATGGACTCTAAAAAACAAAATGAGGGTTCTAGAGGGGACGGGGTGGGGGGATGGGTTAGCCTGGTGATGGGTATTAAAGAGGACATATTCTGCATGGAACAGTGGATGATATACACAAACAATGAATCATGGAACACTACATCAAAAACTAATGATGTAATGTATTGTGATTAACGTAACATAATAATAAAAAATAAAAAACAAAAAAACAAAGCTATAATCATCAAGACAGTATGGTACTGGCACAAAAACAGACACATAGACCAATGGAACAGAATAGAGAGCCCAGATATGGACTCTCAACTCTATAGTGAAATAATCTTCAACAAAGCAGGAAAAAATATGCTTTGAAAAAAAAAAACAGTCTCTTCAATAAATGGTGTTGGGAAAATTGGACAGCTATATACAGAAGAATGAAACTCGACCATTCCCTAACATCATACACAAAGATAAACTCAAAATAGGTGAAAGACCTCAATGTGAGACAGGAAGCCATCAAAATCCCAGAGGAGAACATAGGCAGTAATCTCTTTGACATCAGCCACAGCAACTTCTTTCAAGATATATCTCCAAAGGCTAGTGAAACAAAAGGAAAAATGAACTTTTGGGACTTCATCAAGATAAAAAGCTTCTGCACAGCAAAGGAAACAGTCAACAAAGCAAAGAGGCAACCCACAGAATGGGAGAAGATATTTGCAAATGACACTACAGATAAAGGGCTGGTATCCAAGATCTATAAAGAACTTCCCAAACTCAAAACCCAAAAAACAAATAATCAAGTCAAAAAATGGACAGAAGACAGGAACAGATACTTCTCCAAAGAAGACATACAAATGACTAACAACACACAAAAAATATTCATCATCATTAGCCGTCAGGGAAATTCAAATCAAAACCACATTGAGATACCACCTTACACCAATCAGAATGGCAAAAACTGACAAGGCAAGAAACAACAAATGTTGGAGAAGTTGTGGAGAAAGGGGAACCCTCTTCCACTGCTGGTGGGAATGCATGTTGGTACAGCCACTTTGGATAACAGTGTGGAGATTCCTCAAAAAATTAAAAATAGAGCTACCCTATGACCCAATAATTGCACTACTGGGTATTTACTCCAAAGACACAGATGTAGTGAAAAGAAGGACCATATGCACCCCAATGTTCATAGCAGCAATGTCCGCAATAGCCAAACTGGAAAGAGCCGAGATGCCCTTCAACAGATCAATGGATAAAGAAGATGTGGTCCATATATACAATAGGATATTACTCAGCCATCAGAAAGGATGAATACCCAACTTTTATATCAACATGGATGGGATTGGAGGAGATTATGCTGAAATAAGTCAAGCACAGAAAGTCAATTATCATATGGTTTCACTTATTTGTGGAACATAAGGAAGAGCATGGTGGACATTAGGAGAAGGAAGGGAAAAATGAAGGGGGGGAGATCGGAGGTAAAGATGAACCACATGAAAGACTATGGACTCTGAGAAACAAACTGAGGGTTTTAGAGGGGAGGGGTAGGGGATGGGTTAGCTCAGTGAAGGGTGTTAAGGAGGGCATGTACTGCATAGAGCACAGGGGGTTGTACGAAAACAATGAATCGTGGATCACTGCATTGAAAACTGGTGATATATTGTATGGTGACTAACATAACATAATAAAATTTAAAAAACTGCATATCTTAACTATGCTTCCTCAGATTTTGTCCAATGGAAATTATATTTTAATAATTCTTTCCATAATTCTGAGCCTGAAGTTACCATATACTGTAGTAAAAACACATGACTTTGTAATAACTCCATGTGTTTTCAAATATAATATCTATTCTAATGTTCAACTTGACTGACAAGCAAGTAAATTAAAAGAGTACTTTAATATCAATAACATATTTTAAAATGAAAAATTTTGGCAAAAATAAAGACAAATATTTCAGCATTGAATGATGTAGTTTTTACATGTACTAATGCTATAAAACAAAAAAATAAAAAGTCTGCAAACAAACATGGAACAGGTTTTCTGACCATATCATTAAAATAATGTACAATTTATGTTTATACCATGTAATTACAGACTTTGGTTCTTGTTCCATAATTCAAAGCATATGTATGAGAATTGTATCTATCCTATTTGTCAGGCTATGTAAAGCATGAAGCATTCCATCAAATGATGCTTTGCCAAAAACTATTTTTGAAGCCAATGAGTTTATTTTTCTTGTAATTTCCAGTTCCCTCAAGACTGTACTAGGCTAAGATTTTTCTTAGTTCTTGAAGTAGTCATTTCATATAGCCTATTATTGTTTCATATCACCTTCTTCCCACAAGGGAATTTTAAAATTTAAAATTTTAATTTTAAAATTAGCAATACATCTTAATTTTAAAATTAGAATACATTCCCTATAGTTATTTTCATGGTTCATGCTGTTCATAACACCCAAAGTCCTGCTTTCTATTTTCAGACCATAATTCTAAGAGTAAAGATCACTGATGATACTTAAACTGTTAACAACAGAGCTCTACTGCAAGAATATCCTAAATATAATGAAAATGTAAAATCACCTTGGATCCTATCCAGAAAGCATTACCTCTGGAAGTACCACAATACCAAAGATAATTTCACTTTTAATAGTTTTCTTTCATAGAATTGAGAATATTTCTGAGATTAGATGTATTTTTAAATTCAAAGTGTTTTAGAATTACAATGCCAATAAATAAAGCTCAGGAGGCAAACTAAAAAACAAACAAACAAATAAAACAGATATTCAACTTCTGGTATGGGGAAGAATGTATAGACTTGTTACTCAATGTTCCTTCTAATTACAACTATGAACCGAAGAAATAATGCAATCAAAGGAAAACTCTGAAAGGTAGAAATGGGAAAGCACACTAGTTTGAGACCCCAGAATTGGAAGAATAAGAGTGGCAGAGCATCTTCCATACCCAACCCAACAGAGGAAGGCAATTCCAGCCTGATTATTTTCTGATCCCTAGCATCAACACAAGGTGACTCAGGTATGCTCATTTCTCCCTGGAATCAAACGGGAGTTCCACTGATAACACAAGACAAAGAGAACTCTACAGATAGTAAGAAGACAGAATAAACATGCTCCTAACCTGGCGCCTGAGGCTCTACCCCCTACTCCCACCAAGAGACAATCTGGTGGTACTGGATAGATTGGCAGCCCAGAAGAGTCCGGTCATAACAATCAGGAGATGTCTTCATCCTTAGGCATTTGGGACTCCCCTCCTTCATCTAGTGTCATCAGATGGCCAAGTGACACTAACAAGATGGACAGCAAAGGGACAAGAGTTCACAGCAAGTATCTCAGATCAGAAAGCTTTGTCATCCTGTGGACCTAAGAGTCCCTTCCCCCACACTGAAGCATCAGGATGGTCCTCCTGGGGGAAATCTTTTTCTCTACATTGGCAGAGGATGCAGGGATCATTAGTAGCTTTAACTGCACCAGATAAACTAAGCAGAGAATTCAACTGTACTTGAAACAATAGCCCACAAAAGTAGACCAGGAACTGAGTGATAAAGCAAACAGGATAATTGCCTGCAAAAATAAACAATGTAAATAGAACCCAAAGTCTCCTAAAATAATATAGAAGACCTGAAAAACATAATAAAATGGTATATAATCAACATATTTAGACCACTCTACCCAAAAAGAGCAGAATATACTTTTCTTTCAAGTATCCGTAAAACATTAAGATAGACTATCCTGAACCATAAAACAAACCTCGACAAATTTAAAGAACTGAAATTATACAGAGTATATTCTCTGCAAAAAGTTCTTAGACTTGACACTAAAATATAATCCACAGAAGGAAAATTTGATAAATTTGACTTCATCAAAATTAAAACTATTTTCTCTGCAAAATATCTGAAGAGAAAAGCTATGACAATGGATTAATATCTAAAATATGTAAAGAATTGTCAAAACTCCACATTAAAAAATAAACCAATTAGGATGAATCTGCAGAATTTTGAGTAGTATGTGAATTTTCACGATGTTAATTCTTCCAATACAGAAACACATGTATCTTTCCATTTATCTGTGCCTTCTTTAATCTCATCTGTATATTATAGTTTCCAATGTACAGGTCTTTCATCTTTTTAGTTAAATTTATTTCTAATGATTTTCTTGTTTTTGAATTGTTTGAGACCCCAGAATTGGAAGAATAAGAGTGGCAGAATTGTTTGAGACCCCAGAATTGGAAGAATAAGAGTGGCAGAGCATCTTCCATACGCAACCCAATAGAGGAAGGCAATTCTAGCTTGATTATTTCCTGATCCCCAGCATCAACACAAGGTGACTCAGATATGCTCATTTCTCCCTGGAATTTTCTTGTTTTTGAATTGTTGTTTTGAATTTCTTGTTTTGAATCTCATTATAAATGAGATTGCCTTTTTGATATCTCTTTCAGATAATTTGTTATTAGCATATAGAAATGTCATTGATTTCTCTATGGTGATTTTATATTCTGCAACTTTACTGAATCCATTTATTAGTTCAAAATTCCAATACCATTTTTCACAGAAGTAGAAAAAATATTTTAAAATTTGTTTGGAACCACAAAAGATACTGAATAGCCAAAACAATCTTGAGAAAGAAGAGCATCATTACTAATCAACAGGGAAATTCAAATCAAAACCACAATGAAGTATCACCTTACACCTGTTGGAATAGCTTTTTATCAAAAACACAAGAGACAACAAATGTTGGTAAGGATGTGGAGAAAAGGGAATCATGTACATTGGGTGGGAATGTAAATTGATGCAGTCCCTGCCAGCTTCCTCCACCAAGTATAGTAGTCATAATATTGTCAAGTTATTTATTTTTCTGACCTATTGTAGAGACTTACATGGAAACAATTTGAAATTATTTCTTTTTGAAATATTTGTTTATAGGTAGATGAATAGATAGTAATAAATTGCAAGTGAATAACAAAATGTTAATCCTTGAGTACGGAAACTACATATCAATCATATCCTTAAGCTTTCTTCTGAATCCTCAGACTACCTCTTAGAGAGCTTCCCTTAATTACTGTGTCCCCTCATATTGCTGCTAGCCTAAAATCGAACCCGCTTTTATCCTTAATATGGACTCCCCTTTAGGCTTCCTGGTCCGAGTTAATGATCCTCTAATTTTCTTTTGCCACAAAAGATTGAAGAGTGATTAGAATTTTTCTTTAACATTTGTTCTTCCTTTACCTTTGGTTCTAGTCAATTAGAAAAGGTTTGGCAATCGGTTTTTAATATTTTGCTCATGAATTTTTTTTTTTTATATTTAACATGTGATGAGAAAAACAACTTTTGAGAAATTGCTGCCTACGCATTTTATTGATAACCCTGCTCACCCCAGAGTCTGGACATTTTAGATAAAAAACTCGAGTTTAGGAGGCCTGCCATAAGTTCTTGCTGTACTTTTCCTCGGAAAAGTTGGCGTCTTTCACCCCAACCACCTTAGAAGTAATAAGCGCTTTCTAGTCCACTATCTCCTGCTCGCTCCTTGACGTGGGAGGGACCACACTTCCCCCCGCCCCACTCAATTGCGCCCCCTCGCTTCTGGGATCTGTTAGTAAAAAACTTCGTGACTGCTTTGTGTGTCTGTACCTTCAATCAAAAGGACCCCGTGAGTTTCACTTCCCCAAACTGGGAGCTGAGATACTGAGGGAGCCACCTGCCCCCCTCTGTGGATGGCTTGTTCCTCCTCATTCAGCAGGTCGTAATTTGCATGTTGTTAATTCAATACACCATGCTTCTCAACACACATGGCCATGAGTTATTACAGGGATATGTTACATCTTGTTTAAACTATACTAAGCTTCTGACTGGTGTCCTATTCTAATCTTTTTCCCATAAAATTTATCTGACATACTGACATTGCGTTAGGTTTATTAACATTGCGATTTTGTGCACGTCACAGTCTTACATGGAATCACTAGGTCCTGTCAATTGAAGTACAATTTGCAGGCTCTAGACTGACTTTATAAGCCACTCTGTAATCTGCTCCCAAGCTCGAATCTTCTATCTTCTTATTACCATAGCCTGATAATATCTTTAACTCTTCTGTCTTACATCCTTGGCTAGTGCTATTCATTCCTCCTAGAATATCTTTGTTTCTCCTCCACTACTAAAAAAAAATCTTTTATTCTGAGCTCAGCTTCACCTAAACCCCTCAGTGAAGATTTTCCTGTTATTTGGTCTATAAATCTTTCATGCTTCTGAAATTCTTTAAAGAAATATAGCAAAATGTTCTTCTGTATTTGATAACATTAGAGTACTGTGTTTTTATCTTTGAAGAGAGGCATTTACCTTTGAATCACATATTTTTAAAACTAATTTTTAATATTACGTTTGCTTATTCATCTCAGCTACAGTTTGACAGAAATCAATTACTGTACTCAACCTACTATTCTTGACTATAAAATTTTATATTTTCTAGGTTATTTGGTATATTTAGAAATGTTGGTTTAATTATAATTATGTTGATTACCATTATAAAGTTTTATTAGCATCTGTGCTAGTGACTTATAGCTTTCCTTTTGAATAGTCTATTAATGCCCATTTATTTACTGAAGTTTTAAAGTTTTATGTGATTCCCTCCTTTCCTTTTATAGGAACTCATATTATTTAAGACATGGACCCTTTCCCTCTTTGAAATGCAAAAAGTTTTTGCTTATAAATTGTATTTACCCACCTTCTGATACTGAAAAGAGTTTGATATTTGAAAACTAATATGTCCATTTTGCCTTGTGAGTACATCTATTTCTTCTAAGTTTGAAAATTCCACCCAATCTCCAGGTTTTAAAAATATCCACTTTTTAAAACATTGATATATACATTTTTGCCATGTTTACTTTTTACTTCATCTGGAATTTATTTTAGTACATAAATAAAGTAAAAGTGCTATGAGAATATAAATTGACACCTTTTTTTAAAGAAAAGATTTCTCTTTTATTGAATAATAAACATGTTTTCCTTTGAGTTGCCTCATGTAACATCAAGTGGTTTATAATTGAGTCTATATGTAAGCAACCAGTTTTTCACAGTGATCAATTTATTCTTGAATAAATATTTCTCTATTATACTTAAGGTAATTGTGTATGTTTTAATGGTTGCCAGGTCTAGGGGTGCCTGGATGATTCAGTCCCTCAAACATCTGACTCTTGGTTTTGGCTCAGGTCATGATTTCAGGGTCGTGAAATCGATAGAGCCCACATGGGGCTCTGCACTGGGTGTGGAGCCTGCTTAAGATTCTCTCTCTGGCCCTCCCCTCCCCCTGCTTCCTCTCTCCCTCTCAAAATCAGTCAACCACTCAATCTTAAAAAAAGAGTGATTGCCAGGTCTAGTTTTTACTTTTTCTTTCTTTCTTTCTTTTTCTTTCTTTCTTTCTTTCTTTCTTTCTCTTTCTTTCTTTCTTTCTTTCTTTCTTTCTTTCTTTCTTTCTTTCTTTCTTTCTTTCTTTCTTTCTTTCTTTCTTTCTTTCTTTCTTTCTTTCTTTCTTCTTTCTTTCTTTCTTTCTTTCTTTCTTTCTTTTTCTTCTTTTTCTTCCTTTCTTTCTTTTCTTTCTTTCTTTCTTTCTTTCTTTCTTTCTTTCTTTCTTTCTTTCTTTCTTTCTTTCTTTCTTCTTTCTCTCTCTCTTTCTTTCTTTCTTTCTTTTTTTCCATCTTCCTATTCTCTTGCAGCAGGCAAAAGTGTAAAGCAGATGAAAACTGAGCTGCTCTGGTTGAACAAGCCTGAAGCCCTGACTGCAAGGATTGCACCACATCCCATTTGCAGAATTCTGAGGCTCCTTAGGCTCATGTTTAAATCTGCCACTCTAGAATACCTTTCATATATTTTTTTTTACAAATTCTCCCAACGTTGAGTTTTTATGTTGGCTGAAATTGCATTAAATCTATAAATTAATTCAAAAATAATTGATAATTACAATCGTGCCTATTATCAATTTATTGCCTCTTGGATCCAAAGTAACTAGTCATTGTCTTGCCTGTGATACTACAGTATGTCTCCCTTGCTAGCTGTCACAATGTTAAGCTTTGTGTCCTTTTCTTGGCCTTATGCCAGTGGTGCTCAACCTCCAGCTTGCTACTTACACCTATAGTCTCCTGCTCCATCAGCCTCTGTCAACCAGCTTCCGCAGGGAGTTCCAGGCTTGCAGATCCCCTTTTGTCCAATTTGGTCCATTGATACCCAGTAGATGATTGCTTCCTTGGAAGCCCTGGCCTGTGTTTCCCTGCTCATCACTCTGGGTCTTTTTACAGTGACCTGATTGGGGTTTTCTGACAGCCAGTCTTGGCCTGCCAGCATCCATCAGAGAGTTTTAGTGAGACTTTTACGCTTGGCAGCCAACTCATAGTTCCTTGTCTACCAGCTTTAGTGAGATGACATCCCAGTGGGAGACTTTCTGATTGGCAGACCCAGCCTCTGTTGCCCTCTGTCCAGCCTCAACCCAATGACACACTGATGAGGGGCTTCTAGCTTCCCAGTTCCTGCCCAGAGTTTCCGGCTCGCTGGGCTCACTCCACCAACTGTGGACCTGCTCTGAGTAGACCAACCCCTTGAACTTCACCATGCCTTGGGCTATAGTGACACACCCCAGTGATGTCTGAATTACAGTTTTAGGCAGGAGAACACCCTTCCAACTACCTTCTTTTTTCAGTATATTTCTTTAGTCTTACATATATTTTTTGTCATTTTTTATTTACACTTAGTAGCTAATCTTTTGAAATTGTTACTATTTCTTTATATTAAAACCTTCCTTCTTCAAATCACTGTGTTTTTTGGCTTCTTCCTAGACATTAAATGATATAATATCTTTTCCTCTTCTCTTTCTCAATTTCTTTCCTCACTTCCTTCTCCTCCTCCTTCTTTCTCTTCTTTAACTAAGAAGACTAACTTTCCAATTATTCAAATCTTTTAAAATGGGTTTTTGTGTTTTGAAAACTTCTTTGTTTTATTTTTATTTTTTATTTTTCTTATATTATGTAGTATTGTTTTATTTTAGAAATACATATACTGTATTTTATTCCTATGGTGGATGGGCTACTTTCCACTCTCTTTTTTCTTGGAATTTATTGATGCATAGGAAACTAATGCTCTGCTTTTAAATTTATATAACTTCCATTGTGTCTTTTATTTTTTTAATATTTATTAATTTACAGAGTTGGGGGGAGGACCAGAGGGAAAGACTCCTCAAGCAGACTCCCAGCTGAGTGGAGAGCTGGACTAGGGGCTGGATCCCAGGACACTGAGATCCTGACGTGAGCCAAAGCCGAGAGTCGGATACTTAACCAACTGAGTCACCCAGGCGCCCTTCTGTTGTGTCTTTTAACTAAATTACTTTATGATCAGTTTTCATTTATTTTTGAAGTTCTCTATTTTAACAATTTTATTATCCATAAATAATGATTGTTTTGTCTTTTTGCCATCCTGATTTCTAAGAAATAGGTCCTATGTTTATAAGATAAATATTTTCCATTTCTATATAAAGGAGGAAGAGTAGAGAAAGGAAAACTTCTATGAATGGAAGTGAGAGACATAATCTCTCACAAACCCACAAACAATAGCTACTACTTATTAGTGCCTTATGTGGGACCATGAACTTAATGCCTTTCTATGTGGTATTTTATATGAATTAACTCACTTAATTCCCACAACAGCCCTTTTAAATAATATTATTATTCTTTCAATTTTGCAGATGAAGAAACTGGGGACCAAGAATATAATTTTCTAAGGTCACATAGCCAGTCAATTTTAGATCTAAGATTTGATATTTGGTAATTTCTAAAATCTTCATTTATTTTCTCTCCACATGGCAGCAGAGATCACATTAAACAGTGCTGGGAATATAAACATTTCCCAAACTGTGATAGCTGCATTATATGAATTACTTTTATTTTTTAATCTCTACCTTATTTCTCTAAGGTATGAACTATCATTGTATTTTACATATGAATATAATGAGGTTTAAATACTACATGAATACTTGGCCCAAGGCCATTCATCCTATCCATTCAGAGAAAGTTGGGAAGTGAATTTAGGTTGGGTTAACACCAAAATCCATATTCTTCACTGCAATGAAATAGAGCTTTTATTCTTGAGATAATTTTCCAAGAAATTAAATACCACTTTTTACCCCCAAGCCAAACCTTCTATTTTATATTTTTATTCTATTCAATATCAGCAGTGAGGATTACACCTAAGTGTCTAAGTGGGCATAGGAACGCCTTAAACAGATGCAGCTTGACCTTTCAAAACTGTACCAGGACCAATAGCACACATTATTATACCAACAAAATTAAGCACAAGAGGCAACTTTTTTTTTCTTTTTTGATCAGGAGAAAACTATTTCCCTATGAAGTTGTTGCAGTGGAGATTGGTCATACAAAAAATAGAAAACATTTTTAAAAAGTGAAAGAAAGCAAAACAAAAGAAAAAGACAAAAGAGGGCCATCTGGGTGGCTCAGCTGGTTGAGTGTCCAGTTGGATTTCAGCTTAGATCATGAGCTTGGGGTCCTGGGATCACCAGTGTAGGGCTTCATGCTCAGCAGGGAGTCTGCTTGAGATTCTCTCTGCCCCTCCCTCTTCCACTTCTCCCACTCACACATGAACTCTCTTTCAAATAAATAAATCTTTAAGAAAAAAGATAAATCTGTTTTCAGCTTTCCTAGCATCCTGACCAAACTGATTCTGTGAGAAAAGTGAGAAACATCTCCCATAAGAAATATAATTTGATATGTTTCAATATTTGCCAGAAAATCCAGTATGTATTTACTGTCTCCTATTTTGGAGTGGCACTTAAATATGTATCTTCATTAATAATGTAGAGATTTGCAATGTGAGTAATGAGTCATTCTCACTTCTTCCCCTTAATAGCTATCCCATTAATCATTTTCAAACTTATATTCCATTAATCATTTTCAAAATTATCCCAAGCCACTGATTGCTGAATTAAGAATGGATTCTTTCTAGAGAGGGTTAAAAAGAGAACTTTATGCATATTTGTGATGTTAATATATGTCATTTAGAGAATAAACATGGAAAGTTCATTGACCAGGAATCTGATAAATTATTATTACTTCTTCTTTGGAGAAAACAAAGAGAAAAAGAACAAGGGAGCATTTCGTTGCTTGCAACATCAGGCTGAAAGCTCCTTTAATTTGTAACAGGCATGTCTTCTGTATCACTAGAAATGCTCTTAAAAATTATACTGTCTGATATTAATATAGCCAGTACAGCTTTATTTTGATTAATGTTCATAAGGTATATCTCTTTCTTTCTTTCTTCTTCTTCTTCCTTTTTTTTGGACTTGTGACTATCTACATCTTCATATTTAAAGTGGGTTTCTTGTAGTCAGTATATAGTTGAGAATTGCCATGTCTTTTTTTTAATTTAAATTTTTTTATTGTTATGTTAATTACCATATATTACATCATTAGTTTGTGATATAGTGTTCCATGATTGATTGTGCATAACATCTAGTGCTCCACGCAGAACGTGCCCTCTTTAATACCCATCAACAAGCTAACACATCCCCCCATCCCTCTCCCTTCTGGAACCCTCAGTTTGTTTTTCAGAGTCCATCGTCTTTCATGGATCATCTCCCCCTCCAATATACCTTCATTCTTCCCCTCCTGCTATCTTCTTTTTTTTTTTTCTTAACATGTATTGCATTATTTTTTTTCAGAGGTACAGATCTGTGATTCAACAGTCTTGAACAATTCACAACACTCATCATAGCACAGAACTTCCCTAATGACTATCACCCAGCCACCCCATCTCTCCCACCCCACCCCACTCCCACAACCCTCAGTTTGTTTCCTGAGATTAAGATTTCCTCATATCAGTGAGGTCCTATGATACATGTCTTTCTCTGATTGACTTATTTCACTCAGCAAAACACCCTCCAGTTCCATTCACGTCATTGCAAATGGCAAGATCTCATCCCTTTTGATGGCTGCATAATATTCCATTGTATATACATACCACCTCTTCTTTATCTATTCATGTGTTGATGGACATCTTGGCTCTTTCCACAGTTTGGCTATTGTGGACATTGCTGCTATAAACATCGGGGTGCATGTACCCCTTCGAATCCCTACATTTGTATCTTTGGGGTAAATACACAGGAGTGCAATTGCTGGATCGTATGGTAGCTCTATTTTCAACTTTTTGAGGAACCTCCATACTGTTTTCCAGAGTGGTTGCACCAGCTTGCATTCCCACCAAAAGTATAGAAGGATTTCCCTTTCTCCACATCACCGCCAACATCTACCATTTCCTGACGTGTTAATTTTAGCCATTCTGACTGGTGTGAGGTGGTATCTCAGGGAGGTTTTGATTTGGATTTCCCTGATGCCGAGCAATGTTGAGCACTTTTTCATGTGTCTGTTGCCCATTTGGATGTCTTCTTTGGAAAAATGTCTGTTCATGTCTTCTGCCCATTTCTTGATTGGATCATTTGTTCTTTGGGTGTTGAGTTTGGTAAGTTTTTTTTTAAGATTTTTTTTTTATTTATTCATGAGAGACAGAGAGAGAGAGAGAGGCAGAGGAAGAAGCAGGATCCACTCTGAGCAGGGAGCCCGATGCGGGACCCGATCCCAGGACCCTGGGATCATGATCTGAGCTGAAGGCAGATGCTTAAACATCTGAGCCACCCAGGCGCCCAAGTTTGATAAGTTCTTTATAGATTTGGGGTACTAGCCCTTTATCTGATATGTCATTTGCAAATATCTTCTCCCATTCTGTCAAATGTCTTTTGTTTTTGTTGACTGTTTCTTTTGCTGTGCAAAAGCTTTTTGTCTTGATGAAATCCCAATAGTTAATTTTTGCCCTTGCTTCCCTTGCCTTTGGTGATGTTTCTAGGAAGAAGTTGCTGTGGCTGAGGTCAAAGAGGTTGCTGCCTGTGTTCTCTTTTAGGATTTTGATGGACTCCTGTCTCACATTTAGGTCTTTCAACAGTTTGGAGTCTATTTTTGTGTGTGGTGTAAGGAAATGGTCCAGTTTCATTCCTCTGTGTGGGGCTGTCCAATTTTCCCAACACCATTTGTCGAACAGACTGTCTTTTTTCCATTGGACATTGTTTCCTGCTTTGTCACAGACTAGTTGACCATAGAGTTGAGAGTCCATTTCTGGGCTCTCTATTCTGTTCCATTGATCTTTGTGTCTGTTTTGTACCAGTACCATACTGTCTTGATGATGACAGCTTTGTAATAGAGCTGGAAGTCCAGAATTGTGCCGCCAGCTTTACTTTTCTATTTCAACATTCCTCTGGCTATTCGGGGTCTTCTTTCGTTCCATAAAAATTTTAGGATTATTTGTTCCATTACTTTGAAAAAAGTGGATGGTATTTTGATGGAGATTGCATCGAATGTGTAGATTGCTCTAGGTAACATTGACATCTTCACAATGTTTGTTCTTCCAATCCATGAGCATGGAACTTTTGTCCATTTCTTTGTGTCTTCCTCAATTTTTTTCATGAGTATTTTATAGTTTTCTGAGTACAGATCCTTTGCCTCTTTGATTGGATTTATTCTTAGGTATCTTATGGTCTTGGGTACAGCTGTCAATGGGATCGACTCCTTATTTGTCTCTCTTCTGTCTTGTTGTTGGCTATAGGAATGCCACTGATTTCTGTGCATTGATTTTATATCCTGCCACTTTAATGAATTCCTGAATGACATCTAGCAGTTTTGGGGTGGAGTCTTTTGGGTTTTTCACATAAAGTAGTTTGACTTCTTTGCCGATTTCAATGCCATTGATTTCTTTTTGTTGTCTGATTGCTGTGGCTAGGACTTCTAATACTATGTTGAATAGCAGTGGTGATAGTGGACATCCCTGCCATGTTCCTGACCTTAGGGAGAAAGCTCTCAGTTTTTCCCAATGAGAATGATATTTGCTGTGGGTTTTTCATAGATGGCTTTTATGATATTGAGGTATGTAACCTCTTTCCCTATACTCTGAATAGTTTTGATCAAGAAAGGATACTGTACTTTGTCAAATGCTTTTTCTGCATCTATTGAGAGGATCATGATTCTTGTTCTTTCTTTTGTTAATATATTGTATCTCGTTGAATGATTTGTGGATGTTGAACCAATCTTGCAGCCCAGAATAAATCCCACTTGGTCGTGGTGAATAATCCTTTTAATGTACTCTTGGATCCTATTGGCTAGTATTTTCTTGAGAATTTTTGCATCCATGTTCGTCAAGGATATTGGTCTGTAATTCTCCTTTTTGATGGGGTCTTTGTCTAGTTTGGAGATCAAGGTAATGGTGGCCACATAAAACGAGTTTGAAAGTTTTCCTTCCATTTCTATTTTTTGAACCTTTTCAGGAGAATAGGTATTCTTCTTGAAATGTTTGGTAGAATTCCCCTAGAAAGCCATCTGGCCCTGGGCTTTTGTTGGTTGGGAGATTTTTGATGACTGCTTCCATTTCCTTAGTGGTTATAGGTCTGCTTAGGTTTTCTATTTCTTCCTGGTTCAGTTTTGGTAGTTGATACATCTCTAGGAATGCCTCCATTTTTCCAGGTTATCTAATTGGCTGGCTAGAGTTTCTCTTAATATGTTTTTATAATTGTTTGTATGTCTTTGGTTTGGGTTGTCATCTCTCCTCTTTCATTCATGATTTTGTGGATTTGGGTCCTTTCTCTTTTCTTTTTGATAAGTCTGGCCAGGGGTTTATCAATCTTGTTAATTCTTTCAAAGAACCAGCTCCTGGTTTCGTTGATCTGTTCTACCATTCTTTGGTTTCTATTTCATTGATTTCTGTTCTGATCTTTATTATTTTTCTTCTCCTGCTGGGTTTAGGCTTTATTTGCTGTTTTTTCTCTAGCCCCTTGAGGTGTAGGGTTAGGTTGTGTTTTTGAGATCTTTCTTGTTTCTTGAGAAAGGTTTGTATTGCTATATACATTCCTTTAGGACCGCCTTTGCTGCATCTGAAAGATTTTGAACAGTTGTGTTTTCATTTTCATCGGTTTCCATGAATTTTTTTAATTCTTATTTAATTTCCTGGTTGACCCACTCATTCTTTAGTAGGATGCTCTTTAGCCTTTATTTGAGTTATTTCCAACTTTCCTCTTGTGATTGAGTTCTAGTTTCAAAGCATTGTGGTCTGAAAATATGCAGGAAAAATTCCCAATCTTTTGGTACTGGTTGAGACCTGATTTGTGACCTAGGATGTGATCTGTTCTGTAGAATGTTCCATGGGCACTAGAGAAGAATGTGTATTCCATTGCTTTGGGATGGAATGTTCTGAATATATCTGTGAAGTCCATTTGGTCCAGTGTTTCATTTAAAGTCTTTATTTCCTTCTTGATCTTTTGCTTAGATGATCTATCCATTTCAGCGAGGAGGGTGTTAAAATCCTCCACTATTATTGTGTTGTTTTCAATGTGTTTCTTTGCTTTTGTTAGTAACTGCTTTATATAATTGGCTGCTCCCATGTTAGGGCATAGATATTTACAATTGTTAGATCTTCTTGTTGGATAGACCCTTTAAGTCGGATATAGTGTCCTTCTTCATCTCTTATTACAGTCTTTGGTTTAAAATCTAATTTGTCTGATATAACGATTGCCACCCCAGCTTTCTTTTGGTGCCCATTAGCATGGTAAATAGTGTTCCACCTCCTCACTTTCAATCTGGGGGTGCCTTGGGTCTAAAAAGAGTCTCTTGCAGACAGCATATCAATGCATCTTGTTTTTTAATCCAATCTGATAGCCTGTGTCTTTTAATTGGAGCATTTAGCCCATTTACATTCAGGGTAACTATTGAAAGATATGAATTTAGTGCCACTGTATTGCCTGTAAGGTGACTGTTACTGTATATTGTCTGTGTTCCTTTCTGGTCTATGCTGCTTTTAGGCTCTCTCTTTGCTTAGAGGACCCCTTTCAATATTTCTTGGAGGGCTGGTTTTGTGTTTGCAAATTCCTTTAGTTTTTGTTTGTCCTGGAACCTTTTTATCTGTCCTTCTATTTTCAGTGACAGACTAGCCGGATATAGTATTCGTGGCTGCATATTTTTCTCATTTAGTGCTCTGAATATATCATGCCAGTCCTTGTGGCCTGCCAGGTCTGTGGATAGGTCTGTTGCCAATCTAATGTTTCTACCCTTATAGGTTACATATTTCTTCTCCGAGCTGCTTTCAGGATTGTCTCTTTGTCTCTGAGACTCGTAAGTTTTACTATTAGATGTCAGGGTATTGACCTATTTTTATTGATTTTCAGGGGGGTTCACTGTGCTTCCTGGATTTGGATGCCTGTTTCCTTCCCCACATTAGGGAAGTTTTCTGCAATAATTTGCTCCAATATGCCTTCTGTCCCTCTCTCTCTTTCTTCTTCTTCTGGGATCCCAATTATTCTAATGTTGTTTGTCTTATGGTATCACTTATCTCTCCAATTCTGCCCTTGTGATCCAGTAGTTGTTTATCTCTCTTTTTCACAACTTCTTTATTTTCCATCATTTGGTCTTCTATATTGCTGATTCTCTCTTCTGCCTCATTTATCCTAGCAGTTAGTGCCCCCATCTTTGATTACACCTCATTAATAGCCTTTTTGATTTCGACTTGGTCAGATTTTAGTTCTTTTATTTTTCGAGGAAGGGTTTCTCTAATAACTTCTATGCTTTTTTCAAACCCAGCTAGTATCTTTAAAATCATGATTCTGAACTCTAGGCCTGACATCATACTAATGTCCATATTGAGTGGGTCCCTGGCAGACGGTACTACTTCTTGTTCTTTTTGTTGAGGTGAATTTTGATGTCTTGTCATTTTGTTCAGAGGAGAATAGATGAATGAGAGAACAAAATGCTAACAGGGTAACAACGTCTCCAGAAAATATACTCTAAATAAATCAGAAAAGACCTGAAACCAGGGGAAAAGAAAGAGAAAAAAGAGAAAAAAAAAGAAAAAAGGAAAAGAAAAAGATAAAACAAACAAAAATAGAACAAAACAAAACAAAAAAAACCAGAATATGATCAAATATGATCAGGCTGGTGCATAGATCAGTGCCACACACTAGATTTTGGGTGTATTTTGGTCTGTTAGAACAAAATGTCTCACAAAATTTTAAAAAAACAAAGACATATATACATAATAAGGGTTTATACGATGAAGGGATGGAATATGACTTTAAACATGAAAATTATAAAACATTTAAAAAAAGGATTTGGTAAGAAGTTGTTTGAAAAAAGAAAGAAGAGGATTTAAATTAAAAAAAGAAAGGAAGAAAAAAAAGGGGGAAGAGAATGTGATCAGGCAGGAGAGATTACACTAGAGATTTAGGGTATATTTTGATCTGTTAGAAGAAACTGTATCTCAAAATTTTATTTTATTATTTTTTTAATATTTTAGGTATTTATTTGAGAGAGAAAGAAAGTGAGAAACAGCATGAAAGGGGAGAGGGTCAGAGGGAGAAGCAGGCTCCCCACTGAGCAAGGAGCCCGATGCGGGACTCGATCCCAGGACTCTGTGATCATGACCCAAGCAGAAGGCAGTCACTTAACAAACTGAGCCACCCAGGTGCCCTGTATCTCAAACTTTTAAAGAGAGAACAACTTATATATATATATATATGCCAAAAATAAGGGTAACTACTATGAAGGGATAGAATATGACTCTAAAAATGAAAAATAAAAATGTTTTTTTTTTAAAAAGGCATTGATGAGATGTTGGTTGGAAAAGGGAAAAAGAAAAATTAAAAAAAAAAGACTAAAGAATCATTGTAAAAAAGCCATGAATTTTATGTGCAGTATTCCCTAGCACTGGAGTTCTGCCCTTCTCATTGATTGGTTAATTTGGTCTTGGCTGGCTGTTCTTTTTGATCTTCTGGGGGACGGGCCTGTTGCCCTGGTTCCCAAATGACTTTGTCAGAGGCAGAATTGCCCTGCCCTTATACGTCCAGGCTAAGTAATCTGCTCGTGTTTGCTCTCAGGAGCTTTTGTTCCCTGAAAGCTTTCGGCACAGCTTTGGAGGAGGAGAGTGAGATTGGCGGCCTCCCAATCTCTGCCTCAGAGGAGCCAAAAACTCGGGGTCCCACTCTTCAGTACACCCCCAGAGAAAAGCAATCAATCACTCCTATCTCCCTGGTCTCCAGCCGCACTCCTTGCTCATCCGGCCTGTGACCAAGCGTTTCTAACGCACCCAACTCGGTGTGCTGTCTCCAAACCCAGCAGATCCCTGCGGTGCACTCCCACACTGCTCCTCCCAGGGGAGGAAGGGGAGTCTCCCTGGTTCTGCCGCTTGTTGGGTCCCTGCTGGAGGAACAGTGGCCCAACTGTGTCGCCGATCACAGTTTATGGCAACACCTAGCTGAGAGCCCGCACCTTGGCTCCGTCTCTGCAGCTGGCTTCCCTGCTCTGATACCCAGGAGCTCTCCTGCACTCAGGCACCCCTGGTCTTTCTGTGACCCCAAGGGTCCTGAGACCACACTGTCCCATGAGGGTTCCACCCCCGCTTAGCCACTGGAGCAACATCCCTCAGCAGAGCCAACTTCTAAAATTTCCGATTTTGTGCTCCGCTGCTCTATCACTTGCCAGAAGCAGCCCACGGAGGCCCTGTCCCCCGCCATCTAGCCACCCGAATATCGCCTTGGATTCACTTCTCCACACATCCTACCTTCCAGAAAGTGGTTGCTTTTCTGTTCAGAGTGTTGTTGCTATTCTTTTCTTTGATCTCCTGTTGAGTTCGTAGGTGTTCAGAATGGTTTGATCCCTATCCAGCCGAATTCCTGAGACAAGACGAAATCCAGGTCTTCAACTCCTCCGCCATCTTGCTCCGCCCCCCGAGTATTGCCATTTCTTAATGAAATCTGAAAACCTCTCACTTTGTATAGTGGTTTCAGGACCATTTACATTTAATGTAGTTTTAATATGGCTGCAGTTAAATCCACCATCCTGCTATCTGTTTTTTATTAGACACATCTTTTCCTTATTATTTTTTTGTTTCTCTTTTCTGGCCTTTAGATTATATATTTATAATGATTCAATTTTATTTCAAATATTGGTTTACTAGTAATACCCATTTTTATAATCTGAGTGGTTACTTATATTTCACAATGCACATCTTTCTTTTTTTAAGATTTTATTTATTTGAGAGAGACAGAGAGAGAGAGAGAGAGAGAGAATGAGAGCACACAGTGGGAGAAGCAGACTCCCTGTCAAGCAGAGAGCCTGACACGGGGCTCAATCCCAGGACCCTGAGATCATGACCTGAGCCAAAGGCAGACACTTAACCAACTGAGCCACCCAGGTGCTCCTGCAATGTACATCTTTAGCAATCACAACCCACCTTTAAATATAACACCACTTCACATGTGCTTTGAGAATCTCATACCAATGTATTTCTATTTCTCATTTCCTATTCTTTGAATTCTTCTTGCCATATGTTTTAGTTCATATATTGCCATATATTAAAACACAATAATACATTATTACAATTTGTACTCTTTTAAAGAAATTAAAAATAAGAAAAATCTCATGTTCTCATTTTTTCTATTTGGATAAATACCAATGTCCAACTGATATGTTTCTTTACTTATGAACTCCTTTAACATTCCTTGTCTTGCTTATCTACTGACAATAAATTTGTCTCTTATTTGTCTGAACAAGTCATTATTTCCCCTTTATTTTGAAAGATTTTTTTGCTCTGTAGAAAATTTTAAGTTGACAATTTTTTAAGAGTTTAAAGTTGCCCCACTGTCTTCTGACTTACATAGTGTTTGTTTTCTATTGCTTCAAAATTAGCATGTATTTAGTGACTTAAAATCATATACATTTTCTGTGTTGGGAAGTCTGGTCAAATCTTACTGAGTCCCCTGCTTAGGTTCAACAAAGCTAAAATTAAGGTATAAGCCAAAGGTGGGTTCTCATTTGAAGGCTTAACTGGGAAAGTATCTGGCTTCAGGTTCTTTAATGTTGTTGGTAGAATTCATTTCCATGATACTCTAAGATTTGTAGCAGGTTATTATTGAAATCTAGCAAAGGAGGAAATGTACAGTGAGTTTATTAAGAAGATGGAGTCATACATAATATAAATAATCACAAGAATGACAAACTATTATTTTTGCCATATTCTATCAATTATAAGCAAAAGTCTCAAGGAAGGGAAAGAAATATATAAAGGCTTGAATTCTAAAAGAGAGGATTTATTGGATGTCATATATAATTTCTGATGAGAAGTCAGATGTAATTATTATTATTTTTTTTTAGATTTTATTTATTTATTTGACAGAGAGAGACACAGTGAGAGAGGGAACACAAGCAGGGGGAGTGGGAGAGGGAGAAGCGAAGCAGGCTTCCCGCAGAGTGAGAAGTCAGATGTAATTAATATCTTTGTTTCTTTATAGGTTATATTTATTTTTTCTCTGGACAGCTAAAAGATATAAGATAGAAAGATTCGAGCAAGGACTCTCTAGTGATAAATTTGAACTGAAAATCTCAGTATTAACTCATATTATGTTTTATCTTAAAACTAAAAAAAAAAAAAACAAAATGACAACAAAGCAAACATATTTTTTTTAGTCCATTTGAATGATGAAAAGAACTAGAAAGAATGACTGCTTCAAAGTTGTGAACACTACCAGTGCCAAAATATTGGCCTCTAAATACTGTTTCCTATTAAAATATTTTTTGGAGAAATAGCTAATTTCAAATATGGGCGGGAGTAAAGCAAGATGAGCCTGGGCCTGAAACATCTTATCACGCCAGTCAAAAAGGCTCACCACCCATTTGGGATGACTTCCACTGGGCAAGGATGGGATAATTTGAGCTCCATTAAGGATAAAAAGATAATAGTAGCAATAGATTAAGACTAAAAAAATGTGGTGTATGATTAAATTTAGTGTAGTGTGTATATATACCTATATATATTTACACATGTAGATGTACATATATGTATATACATACACACACTGGTATAGACTGAATGTTTATAGCTCCCTAAAGTTCTTACGTTGAATATTAACCCACCAATGTGATAATAATAGGAGGTAGAGCTTTTGGGGGGTATATGGTCACGAGGGACTGCAAATTTAAGAAATTATAATGCTAGGGGCAGAGCAAGATGGCAGAGGAGTAGGAGACCTGGATTTTGTCTGGTCTCAGGAATTCAGCTGAATAGGGATCAAACCATTCTGCACACCTACGAACTCAACAGGAGATCAAAGAGAAGAATAGCAACAACTCTCTGAACAGAAAAGCGACCACTTACTGGAAAGTAGGATGTGCGGAGAAGTGAATCCGAGGCAATATTCTGGAGGCTAGACGGTGGGGGAGGGGGCCTCCGTGGGCTGCTTCTGGCAAGTGATAGAGCCACAGAGCACAAAATCAGAACTTTTAGAAGTTGGCTCCGCTGAGGGACGTTGCTCCAGTGGCTAAGCGGGGGTGGCACCCTTGTGGGACAGTGTGGTCTCAGGATCCTCGGGGTCACCGAAAGACCGGGGGTGCCTGAGTGCAGCAGAGCTTCCAGGTATCGGAGCGGGGAAGCCGGCTGCAGAGACAGAGCTGAGGCGCAGGCTTTCAGCTCGGGTTTGCCATAAACGTGATCCGCGGCACAGTCGGGCCACTGCTCGTCCAGCAGGGACCCAAGAAACAGCAGATCCGGGGAGACCCCCTTCCTTCTCTGGGAGGAGCAGCGCGGCAGTGCACCTAACGGATCTGCTGGATTTGGAGACTCCACACTGAGTCGGGTGCCAGAAATAGAAATGTTCGGTCACAGGCTGGGTGAGCACAGAGTGTGGCCGGAGACAGGGGAGACGGGAGTGATTGACTGCTTTTCTCTGGGGGTGCACTGAGGAGCGGGGCCCCAAGTTTTCAGCTCCTCTGGGTGGATATTGGGACGCCACCATTTTCACTCTCATCCTCCAAATCTGTACAGAAAGCTTGCAGGGAACAAAAGCTCCTGAGAGCAAACCCCAGCAGATTGCCTAGCCCGGACTGAAAAGGGTGAGGCAATTCCGCCTCCAGGAAAGACATTTGTGAACCACGGCAACAGGCCCCTCCCCCAGAAGATCAACATGAACAGCCAGCCCAGACCAAGTTTACCGATGAAGGAGAATGGGAGAACTCCAGCGCTAGGGGAATACTGCACATAGAATTCATGGCTTTTTTACCATGATTCATTAGTTTTTCAAAGTTAATTATTTTAACTGTTTTTTTTTAATTCTTCTTTTTCCCTTTTTCAAGCAACATCTTATCAATCCCTTTTTGAAAAAAAAATTTTATTTTTCATTTTTAGAGTCATATTCTATCCCTTCATAGTAGATACCCTTATTTTTGGCATATATATATAAGTAGTTCTCTCTTTAAAATTTTGAGATACATTTTCTTCTAACAGATCAAAATATACCCTAAATCACTAGTATAAGGCTTTGTTCTAGTCTCCTGCCTGATCACATTCTCTCCCTTTTTTTTCCTTTTTAAAAAAAAAAAACTTCTTTCGTGTTTCAAACTTCTTATATTATCAATTCCTTTTACAAAATCTTTTCTAATTTTCATCTTTACAGTCATCTTCCATCCCTTCATTGTATCAGCACTTATTTTGTACGTATATAAGTCTTTCTTTCTTTAAAATTTTAGGAGGCACTTTCTTCTAACAGACCAAAATACACCCAAAATCTAGTGTGTGGCACTGATCTATGCACTAGTCTGATCATATTTGATCATATTCTGTTTCTTTGTTTTGTTTTGTTTTTTTCTGTTTTTGTTTGTTTTTATCTTTTTCTTTTTCTTTTTCTTTTTTTATTCTCTCTTTCTATTTTCTTTCTTTCCCTTTCTTTTCCCCTGGTTTCAGGTCTTTTCTGTTTTTTTTAGAGTATATTTTCTGGGGACGTTGTTACCCTGTTAGCATTTTGTTCTCTCATTCATCTATTCTCCTCTGGACAAAATTGGAAGACGAAAAAAAATCACCTCAGCAAAAAGAAAATAGGTAATAGCGTCTGCCAGGCACATACTCAATATGGACATTAGTATGGTGTTGGACCTAGAGTTCAGAATCATGATTTTAAAGATACTAGCTGGGCTTGAAAAAAACATGGAAGTTATTAGAGAAACCCTTCCTGGAGAAATAAGAGAACTAAAATCTAACCAAATCAAAATCAAAAAGGCTATTAATGAGGTGCAATAAAAAATGGGGGCACTAACTGCTAGGATAAATGAGGCAGAAGAGAGAATCAGAGATAAAGAAGACCAAATGAAGGAAAATAAAGAAGCTGAGAAAAAGAGAGATAAACAACTACTAGATCACGAGGGCAGATTTCGAGAGATAAGTGATAACATAGGATGAAACAACATTAGAATAATTGGGATCCCAGAAGAAGAAGAAAGAGAGAGAGGGGCAAAAGGTATATTGGAGCAAATTACAGCAGAGAACTTCCCTAATGTGGGGAAGGAAACAGGCATCCAAATCCAGGAGGCACAGAGAACCCCTCTCAAAATCAATAAAAATTGGTCAATAACCCGACATCTAATAGTAAAACTTATGAGTCTCAGAGACAAAGAGAAAATCTTGAAAGCAGCTCGGAGAAGAAATATGTAACCCATAGTGGTAGAAACATTAGATTGCAACAGAGCTATCCACAGAGACCTGGCAGGCCAGAAAGGACTGGCATGATATCTTCAGAGCACTAAACGAGAAAAATATGCAGCCAAGAATATTATATCCAGCTAGGCTGTCATTGAAAATTGAAAGAGAGATAAAAATCTTCTAGGACAAACAAAAACTAAAGGAATTTACAAACACGAAACCAGCCCTCCAAGAATTATTGAAAGGGGTCTTCTAAGCTAAGAGAGAGCCTAAAAGCAGCATAGACCAGAAAGGAACACAGACAATATACAGTAATAGTCACCTTACAGGTAACCCAATGGCACTAAATTCATATCTTTCAATAGTTACCCTGAATGTAAATGGGCTAATTGCCCCAATCAAAAGACACAGGCTATCAGATTGGATTAAAAAACAAGACCCATCAATATGCTGTCTGCAAGAGACTCATGTTCGACCCAAAGACATCCCCAGATTGAAAGTGAGGGGGTGGAAAACCATTTACAATCTTAATGGACGCCAAAAGAAAGCTGGGGTGCCGATCCTTATATCAGACAAATTAGATTTTAAACCAAAGACTGTAATAAGAGATGAGGAAGGACACTATATCCTACTTAAAGGGTCTATCCAACAAGAAGATCTAACAATTGTAAATATCTATGCCCCTAACATGGGAGCAGCCAATTATATAAGGCAATTAATAACAAAAGCAAAGAAATACATTGACAACAATAAAATAGTAGTGGGGGACATTAACTCCCCCTGACTGAAATGGACAGATCATCTAAGCAAAAGATCAACAAGGAAATAAAGACTCTAAGGGACACACTGGACCAAATGGAGTTCACATTCATATTCAGAACATTCCATCTGAAAGCAATGGAATACACATTCTTCTCTAGTGCCCATGGAACATTCTCCAGAATTGATCACATCCTAGGTCACAGATCTGGTCTCAACTGGTCCAAAAATTGGGATTTTTCCTTACATATTTTCAGACCACAGTGCTTTGAATCTAGAACTCAATCACAAGAGAAAAGTCGGAAAGAACTCAAATACATGGAGGCTAAAGAGCATCTTACTAATGAATAAATGGGTCAACCAGGAAATTAAAGAAGAATTAAAACATTCATGGAAACCAATGAAAATGAAAACACAACTGTTCAACATCTTTGGGATACAGCAAAGGCGGTCCTGAGAGGAAAGTATATAGCACTACAATCCTTTCTCAAGAAACAAGAAAGGTCTCACATATACAACCTAACCCTACACCTAAAGGAGCTGGAGAAAAAAAACAGCAAATAAAGCCTAAACCCAGCAGGAGAAGAGAAATCATAAAGATCAGAGCAGAAATCAATGAAATAGAAACCAAAAGAACAGTGAAGCAGATCAATGAAACTAGGAGCTGGTTCTTTGAAAGAATTAACAAGATTGATAAACCCCTGGCCAGACTTATCAAAAAGAAAAGAGAAATGACCCAAATCCACAAAATCATGAATGAAAGAGGAGAGATCACAACCAAAACCAAAGACATACAAACAATTTTAAGAACATATTATGAACAACTATATGCCAGCAAATGAGATAACCTGGAAGAAATGGATGCATTCCTAGAGATATATCAAGTACCAAAATTGAACCAGGAATAAATAGAAAACCTAAACAAACCTATAACCACTAAGGAAATGGAAGCAGTCATCAAAAATCTCCCAACCAACAAAAGCCCAGGGCCAGATGCCTTCCCAGGGGAGTTCCACCAAACATTTCAAGAAGAATGAATACCTATTCTCCTGAAACTGTTTCAAAAAAAAGAAATGGAAGGAAAACTTCCAAACTCATTTTATGAGGCCACCATTACCTTGATCCCAAAACCAGACAAAGACCCGATCAAAAAGTAGAATTACAGACCAATATCCTTGATGAACAAGGATGCAAAAATTCTCACCAAAACACTAGCCAATAGGATCCAACAGTACATTAAAAGTATTATTCACCATGACCAAGTGGGTTGCAAGGTTGGTTCAACATCCACAAATCAATCAACGTGATACAATACATTAACAAAAGAAAGAACAAGAATCATATGATCCTCTCAACAGATGCAGAAAAAGCATTTGACAAAGTACAGTATCCTTTCTTGATCAAAACTCTTCAGAGTATAGGGATAGAGGGTACATACCTCAATATCATAAAAGCCATCTATGAAAAACCTACAGCGAATATCATTCTCAATGGGGAAAAGCTGAGAACTTTGCCCCTAAGGTCAGGAATGTGGCAGGGATGTCCACTATCACCACTGCTATTCAACATAGTATTAGAAGTCCTAGCCACAGCAATCAGACAACAAAAAGAAATCAACAGCATCCAAATCGGCAAGAGGAAGTCAAACTCTCACTCTTTGCAGATGATATGACACTTTATCTGGAAAACCCAAAAGACTCCACCCCAAAACTGCTAGATCTCATACAGGAATTCAGTAAAGTGGCAGGATATAAAATCAATGCACAGAAATCAGTAGCATTCCTATACACCAACAACAAGACAGAAGAGAGACAAATTAAGGAGTCGATCCCATTACAATTGCACCCAAAACCATAAGATACCTAGGACTAAATCTAACTAAAGACAGAAAGGATCTGTGCTCAGAAAACTAAAAAATACTCATGAAAGAAATTGAGGAAGACACAAAGAAATGGAAAAACATTCCATGCTCATGGATTGGAAAAACAAACATTGTGAAGATGTCAATGCTACCTAGAGCAATCTACACATTTAACGCAATCCCATCAAAATACCATACACTTTTTTTCAAAGAAATGGAACAAATAATCCTAAAATTTTATGGAACCAGAAGAGACCCCGAATAGCCCGAGGAATTTTGAAAAAGAAAAGCAAAGCTGGCGGCACCACAATTCCGGACTTCCAGCTCTATTACAAAGTTGTCAGCATCAAGACAGTATGGTACTGGCACAAAAACATACACATAGATCAACGGAACAGAATAAAGAGCCTAGAAATGGACCCTCAACTCTATGGTCAACTCACATTTGACAAAGCAGGAAAGAATGGAAAAAAGACGGTCTCTTCAACAATTGGTGTTGGGAAAATTGGACAGCCGCATGCAGAAAAATGAAACTGGATCATTTCCTTACACCACACACAAAAATAGACTCCAAATGGTTGAAAGACCTAAACGTGAGTCAGGAGTCCATCAAAATCTTAAAGGAGAACACAGGCAGCAACCTCTTCGACCTCAGCCACAGCAACTTCTTCCTAGAGACATCACCAAACGCAAGGGAAGCAAGGGCAAAAATTAACTATTGGGATTTCATCAAGATAAAAAGCTTTTGCACAGCAAAAGAAACAGTCAACAAAACCAAAAGACATCCGACAGAATGGGAGAAAATATTTGCAAATGACATATCAGATAAAGGGCTAGTATCCAAAATCTATAAAGAACTTATCAAACTCAACCCCCAAAGAACAAATAATCCAATCAAGAAGTGGGCAGAATACACGAACAGACATTTTTCCAAAGAAGACATCCAAATGGCCAACAGACACATGAAAAAGGGCTCAACATCGCTCAGCAGCAGGGAAATCCAAATCAAAACCTCAATGAGATACCACCTCACACCAGTCAGAATGGCTAAAATTAACTAGTCAGGAAATGACATATGTTGGTGGGGATGCAGAGAAAGGGGAACCCTCCTACAGTCTTGGTGGAAATGTAAGTTGGTGCAACCACTCTGGAAAACAGTATGGAGGTTCCTCAAACAGTTGAAAATAGAGCTACCATACAATCCAGCAATTGCACTCCTGGGTATTTACCACACAGATACAAATGTAGGGATAGGAAGGGGTATGTGCATCCCAATATTTATAGCAGCAATGTCCACAATAGCCAAACTGTGGAAAGAGCCAAGACGTCCATCGACAGATGACTGGATAAAGAAGATGTGGTATATATACACGATGGAATATTATGCAGCCATCAAAAGGAATGAGATCTTGCCATTTGCAACGACGTGGATGGAACTGGAGGGTGTTATGCTGACTGAAATAAGTGAAACAGAGAAAGACATGTATCATATGACCTCACTGATATGAGGAATTCTTAATCTCAGGAAACAAACTGAGGGTTGCTGGAGTGGTTGGGTGTGGGAGGGTGGGGTGGCTGGGCAGTAGACATTGGGGAGAGTATGTGCTATGGCGAATGCTGTGAATTGTGCAAGACTGTTGAATCACAGATCTGTACCTCTGAAACAAATAATGCAATATATTCCTAGAAACATCACCAAAGGCAAGGGAAGCAAGGGCAAAAATTAACTATTGGGATTTCATCAAGATAAAAAGCTTTTGCCCAGCAAGAGAAACAGTCAACAAAACCAAAAGACATCCTACAGAATGGGAGAGTTAAGAAAAAAAAAAAAGAAGAAGATAGCAGGAGGGGAAGAATGAAGGGGGGGAAATCGGAGGGGGAGATGAGCAACAAGATACGATGGACTCTGAAAAACAAACTGAGGGTTCTAGAGGGGGGGGGAGTGGGGGGATGTGTTAGCCTGGTGATGGGTATTAAAGAGGGCATGTTCTGCGTGGAGCACTGGGTGTTATGCACAAACAATGAATCATGGAACACTACATCCAGTACTAATGATGTAATGTATGGTGATTAACATAACAATAAAAAAGAGATTATAATCCTTTTGAAAGAGACCGCAATGAGCTTTCTTACCCCTACCAACATGTGAAAACACTGAGATGGCTATCTGCAATCCATGAAGGATGTCCTTACCAGACACGAATATGCCATGCTCTAATCTTGGATTTTTCAGTCTCCAGACTGAGAAATAAATGTTTGTTGTTTAAGCCACAAACTCTTGAGTAATTTTGTTACATTAGCTCATACACACAGGCACCCACACGCACACACACACACACACACACACACACGATCTATTTTGAAGTATCTAGTGAATTAACTCATTATTTTAAAAACTGTAAAGTTAAGACAAAGAATGTAACATTTATTCTGGGTTACCAACATAAGCTAAGTACCAGTGTAACTAAAAATTTAATGAAGACAATTATTTTGTTAAAGAATTTCAAGTACTAAATTAAAAAAGCATAGTGGAATTAAATGTCACAATTTTGTAATTCTTAAGAAATTGGTGAATCTGGGTATTGATCATCAGTGGTTATTAACAATCAGAAAAAGAGAGGCATGGATATGTTACAGGTCACCTGAAGAAAGTACATTCCACCACCTCTGAGCCTGAATTTAATCAATTCTTTAAATAAAACTAACCATTTTCAAAATTTTTACAGGAATACATCTGTGATACCACACTCTGCAGATGGAAACAAGAAATTCTAATGTAAAATCAACCCAGTTTCTTATGAAGTAAATTAACTAGAAAACAAAACAGAGACAGATGGAGAGGAAATCTTTAGATGAAAAGAGTCACAAGATATGTTAGCCAATCACACGTGGGAATTATTATTATTTTTTTTTAGTCTGGATTCAAAATAAAGACTAAAAATTGGGGTGCCTGGGTGGCTCAGTGGGTTAAGCATCTGTCTTCGTCTCAGGTCATGATCCCAGGGTCCTGGAATCGAGTCCTGTGTCAGGCTCCCTGCTCAGTGGGGGGTCTGCTTCTCCCTCTCCCTCTACCCCTCCCCCACTGTTTATGCTCTTTTTCTCTCAAATAAATAATATCTCTTAAAAAAAAAGACTGTAAAAATTATAACTTTAAAAATTAAAATTTTCTACACTGACTGGATAATTGAGGTTAAAGTCATTAAGAAATATATGTTTTCACGGTATGATGTGGCATTATGGTTATGTTACAAAAAAATGATAGTTACATATACAGGAGAGAAATGATAAATGAGACATATATGGATGAAATAATGTGGTATCTGAAATTAGCTTTAAAATGATATGAAGGTGGTTAGAAATATAGATGAGGCAAGATTTGTCATGAGATGATTATTGCTGAATCTGGATGATAAATACATGGATGTTTATTGCAGATTTTTGCCTATATCACATATATTTGAATGTTTTATTTAAAAATGTTAAATAAAATGATAAGGATCCTTTTGTAAGAAATTTAGCCCAGAATTCTCTCCAAGAAATGTTGAGAAGATAAAACCACAGCAAGAGTTTGGCATCATAAAATATTTAATAAAGAGGTATCATCTTTCTCAATTTTTAAAGATATAGTATTGTGGTGTGCTTAAAAGAATGGGCTGGAGAGTCTGACTTACATAGATGGCTACCTAAGATCCCCAGGCTATAGTTTTCTCACTTATAAAATGTGTACAATAATAGTACCTGCATGGGGCACCTGGGTGGCTCAGTCGTTAAGCTTCTGCCTTCAGCTCGGGTCATGGTCCCAGGGTCTTGAGATCAAGCCCCGCATTGGGTTCCCTTCTTGGCAGGGAGCCTGCTTCTTCCTCTCCTTCTGCCTGCCTCTCTGCCTATTTGTGCTCTCTTTCTATCTCTCTGCCAAATAAATAAAATCTTAAAAAAAATAATAGTAGCTGCATGACATAACATCTTACAAACAATGAAAAAATGTTCAAAATTAATTCATAATGTTAAAATAACTCTTACAGGTATTGACATCATCACACCTCCAAAATCAACATTATTATTAAAAATATATACACAAATAGGAATATTACAATATTAGTATTCTGTTGTAGTTGTATTTAACCCTTCAAAATAATTGTGTTTTATGAGGTTAAAAACTAACTTAAAGTTAGTGAGAACCATTCAAACAAGTATCGTGAGATTTTAAATGAAATAACGTCTGTGTAAAACAAGTTGGCCTATATAATCAAAAGGCACTAAATATATTTCAGAATACAGATCAATAAACCCTAAATAGATCAATGACAAAAGAGTTGACTCTATGATGAATTAGTTATGTTATCTGTGGTTAGTGAAAAAAGATGGAGTTATCACTTCATACAAAATCTTATTAAGTTTACATATTTTAAAAACAGATTGAGGGGCGGCTGGGTGGCTCAGTTGGTTAAGTGACTGCCTTTGGCTCAGGTCATGGTCCTGGAATCCCAGGATCGAGTCCCACATCGGGCTCCCTGCTCAGCGGGGAGTCTGCTTCTCCCTCTAACCTCTTCCCTCTTGTGCTCTCTATCTCTCATTCTCTCTCTCAAATAAATAAATAAGATCTTAAAAAAACATTATATTGAAAGATCTGCCTGTTATGGAAATCTTTAATATACAATGAACTAATAGTACATTCCATAAAATAATTAAAAACTGAAAGAATAAAGCTCATAAAAGTTGTTATTCAGGTATTCCTAAATGATAATCCAAAATTACTAGTGAATCCTTTTTGTCTATAAATCAGATACTGGACAGTAGTTTGCAAAATTGTTTCTGTGAGTTTTAATATCCATCATGTATTTTACTGTTCTTATAGTTTATGAAGTCAGTATAAAATACAGACTGAATTATAACTGTCTGTTTTCTCTGGCAATATTAAATATTCTACATATGAATAGATAAAACTGTGGACATAAATTACACAGTTTTTAAGCTTGTTCATATGCAAATAAATGTAAATTTATGGAGAAAAAACCCTAAAGTTACAAAAATTGAAATCTTTCATTTGAAAACATTGTGACAAGGTTTTAACATTCAACGTAGTCTGAATCAAGAACAATAAAATATTATGGCTTGCTCACGTTTAAAAAACAAGTTATGTTGAAGCAATCTTCAGTCAATTAGGTCTCATTCAGCTTTGAAACCAGTATAGAAAAAGACAACTTGTAACTGAGGCATAGAAAAGAAATTTGCAATTTATCAAAGGGTAATTAAACTTTATATCAGTCCAGCCTCATTTATCACTATCTTTGGAATATCACCATTTTTCTTAAATGTAGACAATTGAAGATAATTTTTCAAATTAGTACTTTGCTCAATGAAATTGATCTAATTTTGACCTTTATTGCCTTAAAGAATGAACTGCAGTGGAGGAAATCCATTAAACTACACAATCTTTTCCAACTTTACTTTATAAAATAGACCATGAAAAGATCTTCTTTTGTCAATTTAAAAAAATTATCTGTATGATTCTAGTTTATATAAAAACATTATTATCCATGTCTTTATTTAAAATATACTTACGGTATTATTGTCTTAGTCTCAAACATTGTATTTTAAGAAGCTATATTACTAGTGTTTTTAAAGCTTCAGATAGATGAATAAAAATTGAATTATTTGAGTTACTTTACTGTCAACCATATAAACTGATGAAGGTGTAAGAGAAAGTGTTTATATTAATGAATTTTAGCATTTTTTGTAAGTTTAAAAAACATATTTGATTATCTCTTTGATTACATATGTTATATTAAAATAAAACACATTGGATACATATTTGTATATTTAAAAATTACATTCAAAAGATAATATTTTATTTATTTTTTTAAGATTTTGTTTATTTTTTTATTTGACAGAGAGAGACACAGCGAGAGAGGGAACACAAGCAGGGGGAGTGGGAGAGGGAGAAGCAGGCTTCCCGCCAAGCTGGGAGCCCAATGCAGGTTCAATCTCAGGACCCTGGGATCATGACCTGAGCCAAAGACAGGCACTTAACGACTGAGCCACCCAGGCGCCCCAAAAGGTAATATTTTATATAGTCTATAAAATTCATATTAATATGAGCTTAAATTAAAATATGAATATGTTATTTCATAGTTTCAATATTTTAAGTTGACTTACTGTATATGATAGAAGAAATTGATTTATATAAATGAATAATTGTTCTCTCAAAAATATCATTCTATTTTTAAGTTTATTTTTTTGGTTTCTTAATTCAGAGATTTTATTTTGATAATGAGACAAAGCAAACCATTTTGTCTAAATTTGTCAAGGGCCACAATACATATCTGTTGATTACAATCTCACTGGATGGTGATTAACTGATACCAAGAAAATAACTGCATTTATAAATTGTCAAATCTTTTTCAATGGTTAACTTTAGAATCAAATTTTTAAATTCTAAATATGGAGTTAATGAAATAAAAGGCAATAAAAGTCATAGAAAATAATCCATAAGTACTTTGCTTTTTATAAAACTGTAGTGAAATCATAGTCCACAAGTTTCAGAAGTGCTTTATGAAGAACTTCCAGTGAAAAAGTTATTAACGCATTTTTTAAAACATTTTAACTAGTAACTTTATTTTGAGCTGTTTTAGGATTACAAAAATATTGAGTAGCAAGTATAGAGATTTCATATAACCTGTAACCTCTCCCCCAATTTCCCCTATTATTAATATTCTTGCATTGGTGTGGTGTATTTGTTACAATTTATGAACCAATATTGCTATGTTATTATTAGCTAAATATGATAGTTGAAATTAATGTTTGCTTTTTTGTTGTATATTCTATGGGTTTTGACATGTGTAATGACATATATCCACCATTATAGTATATAGAATTCCACTCTCCTAAAAATCCCTGTGTACCACCTATTCCTTCTTCTCTCTTATATATACATTTTTTTAAAAAAATTCAAAACACTAATTAACCAACTTTTTTTTTTAAGAAAGGAAGACTTCAGGAAGGTTATCTATTCCAGTCAATATAGTAGACCAGGCAGTCATGACAATCGTTCAACTGAAAATAACCTTGATTTCTGGAAAATAAAACGTAAAGGAACTAAAGAGTTGGCAAGAAAGGATAGAAATTTAATGGAAAGAGAAACCCAGAAAATTCAGTAGAGCATGAACAAAAGGATTTAGCCCTGAGTGCATTTGCCAACAGAAATGAAACAAGTTTTAATTTTCATAGGTTCTAGGGACAGAAAGGATGGTATACAAAGAAGAATTCCATTAAAGTGGGATAATATAAAAGGGAATACTTACTAAAATGAGATTTAAATTTCTAAATATTCAGTGTAAAGGTGAATTAAGAATAAGCCTATACTCCAGATCTCTAGGAAAATTGTCTAATTTGGCATCCAGTGGAATAGAAAACAAATACCCCTGAAAATTAACAGTCAGAAGCTAGCCTTCACATGAATGTGCTGAATGAATCCGCACTACTCCAAGCAAAGGATTTAATTAAAAATAGTCCACTTAAGTTTTTGTATCTATATTTTTTTCTGATATAAACAAAAGGTTTTTGAATCAGAGATAGACTTAATTATTCACACAACCTCTTGAACTGGTTGGGCACACATTGATCGCTCACTGGGTAACAGGATGAGAGTTAGATGTAGCCTGAACATACAGAGGTGTTCCTTACCTGAGGAGGGTAATGTTGTATTATAAATCTAGGAGCTTGTATAGTTCCTCATCCTTTCCTCCAGAGGGCAGGGAGACTCCTTATTTTCTAATGTAAATGAATCCTCTCTGGGAAAAGAATGAAAACTCCTTAAGTCAAAAAAAAAAAAAAGTTACCATTTGGAATGTAAAAAAAAAATAGCTCCAGAAATGATGTTTCTAAATCTCTCCTAAAGTCACCATTTTACTTCCAAGAGTTGTTTGCCACTGTAATATATTTTAAACCAAGTTACCAGTAATTTTTGCTCAGAAACTTATGATTGTGAAGAAACACAAAAATATTTGTGGAACATTGTTTCCCAACAATAATTCCCTAAAACGTTTTATAGACATGAAAGAAAATTTTTTCGTAATGAACAAATCTTCATCTCAGTACTCAAATAATTCCCCCCCAAAACTTGAGGTTATATTCATAAATAACAAAATACACAAGGAGACATTACACCATGAATCAGAGATGGTAAACACAGCAGGGAGCAGAATCATAACAATACTTCTCAAATGGAATTCAAAACTACAAAATATAAAATAATAATATTTAACTTATTTAAATACATAAAGATAGAATAAACTCAGATGAAACATATTGGTAGAAATTAAGAAGGTACATAAAAATTAAAAAAAGGTACATTTTTGACACTTTCATTGGGTTAAATCATATGAATGATTATTAAATTATTAAATATTTTATTATTAAAAATTTTAAATTAAATATTTTATTATTAAATATTAAATTATTAAATCATATGAATGATTTAACCCAATGAAAGTGTATTTCTTGTTCATGCAATATTTCAGAGTGGGATTTTCTTTCTTTTCTTTAAATTTTTTTATTGTTATGTTAATCACCATACATTACATCATTAGTTTTTGATGTAGTGTTCCATGATTCATTGTTTTTGCATAACACCCAGTGCTCCACGCAGAACATGCCCTCTTTAATACCTATCACCAGGCTAACCCATCCCCTCACCCCCCTCCCTTCTAGAAAACTCAGTTTGTTTTTCGGAGTCCATCATCTCTCATGGTTCATCTCCCCCTCTGATTTACCCCCCTTCATTCATCCCCTCCTGCTATCTTCTTCTTCCTTTTTTTTTTCTTAACATATATTGCATTATTTGTTTCAGAAGTACAGATCTGTGATTCAACAGTCTTGCACAATTCACAGCCCTCACCATAGCACATACCCTCCCCAATGTCTATCGCCCAGCCACCCCATCCCTCCCACCCCACCCCCACTCCAGCAACCCTCAGTTTGTTTCCTGAGATTAAGAATTCCTCATATCAGTGAGGTCATATGATACATGTCTTTCTCTGATTGACTTATTTCGCTTAGCATAACACCCTTCAGTTCCATCCACGTCATTGCAAATGGCAAGATCTCATTCCTTTTGATGGCTGCATAATATTCCATTGTATATACATACCACCTCTTCTTTATCTATTCATCTGTTGATGGACATCTTGGCTCTTTCCACAGTTTGGTTATTGTGGACATTGCTGTTATAAACATTGGGGTGCACATACCCCTTTGGATCCCTACATTTGTATCTTTGGGGTAAATACCCAGGAGTGCAATTGCTGGATTGTATGGTAGCTCTATTTTCAACTTTTTGAGGAACCTCCATACTGTTTTCCAGAGTTGTTGCACCAGGTTGCATTCCCACCAACAGTGTAGGAGGGTTTCTCTTTCTCCACATCCCTGCCAACATCTGTCGTTTCCTGACGTGTTAATATTAGTCATTCTGACTGGTGTGAAGTGGTATCTCATTGAGGTTTTGATTTGGATTTCCCTGATGCTGAGCGATGTTGAGCCCTTTTTCATGTGTCTGTTGGCCATTTGGATGGAAAAATGGCCTGTTCATGTCTTCTGCCCATTTCTTGATTGGATCAAAAAGGCTAGTATCCAAAATCTATAAAGAACTTCTAAACCCAGCACCCATAGTTCATATTTTCTAATGCCTCTAATGTAAATTTTGGACTTCAATTAATTAATGTTGATAAAAATATTCTGAAATAGCCTGGGAAACTAAAAATTTTTATATAATGAACTCTAGAAATAACTCATAATTTTAAAACTTTAATCAGGTGCTGGGGTGCCTGGGTGGCTCAGTCGGTTAGGCATCTGCCTTTGCTTCAGTCATGATCTCAGAGTCCCGAGATCAAACCCCACATGGGATTCCCTGCTCAGTGGGGAGCCTACTTCTCCCTCTCCTTCTGCCTCTCCTCCTGTTTGTGTGCTTTCTCTCTCTCTGTCAAATAATTAAAATCTTTAAAAAAAAAAACTTTGATCAGGTGCATATATCTGAAATCTTGGTTCCTAGAAGATAAAAAATAAAACATAATTCAAAAACATATGTGTTTATATGCTTCCATTATTTCATTGAAATATTAGATCTTTTTTCTCTGGTTCAAGAAATAAACTAGATCTTTTTTGGATACTTGTAATGGGTGATACATTTCCTAGACTTATATGCTCTGAACCAAATTAAAAATTTTGGAGACTAAAAAAGAAAATTTGAAGTTACATGGTCACAGCATTAGTGTTCAAACCAGATACTTTTCATTTGTAAACATCCTGACTCTTTATAGCTCCAGAAGTTAGTAAAGTATGTAATTAATTCTCATCGTTTTTTAATAGCATACATAATTGATTTTACAAATTTTAAAACTATAGGTTTTGGCAATAACCTCTTTGATATCAGTTTTAGATATATTTAAGCAGTCTCCGCAGGCAAGAACAACAAAAGCTAAATTAAACAAATGGAAAGGGCTATATCAAACTAAAAAATCTTTGCATGGAGAAGGGAATCATCAACAAAACAAAAAGGCAACCTCTTGAATGGGAGAAGATATTTGCAAATCATACATTTTATAAGGGGTTAATACCCCTTATACTCTCTCTCTCCCCGTCTGCCCCTCCCCCTCCCCCACATTCACGTTCGCCCTCTCTCTCTAAAGAAAAAAAGGAAGGTGATCAAAAGATACAAATTTCCAGTTATGAGATATACTATAAGTAAATACTAGGGATACAATGTACTATGTCATGACTACAGCTAACACAGTTGTGTGATATATAGAAAAGATGTAAAGAGAGTAAGTTGTAAGAATTTTCATTACAATTTTTTAAAAATTTATTTCTTCTTTTTATAATATTGTATCTATATGAGATGACGGATGTTAGCTGAACTATTGCAATAATCATTTCACAATACATCTAAATCAAATCATGTCATATACCTAAACATATACAGTGATGCATGTCAATTGTTTCTCAATAAAACTGTAAAAAAGTTTAAAAGAGTGTATTAAATGGGGATCAAAATATCATCCTTAAGGTCATAAAGACCATATTGGATGAAGTGGTTTATGTGTGCATTAAGAATGAACTACCTAAATACAATGACTTACCCATTCATGGAATTCCTTAATACCACTGTACCGTGTAGCTGTAATTAGACCAGTGTATATTGTCTCTGTGGACTGGTAGATAACTCCATGCCAAAAAAAGAGAGCAAAGGGGGATAAAGAGTGGCTAAGGGGGTGAAATAAAGTTCCCTCCAATTGGCACAAACATTTTTATGGAGACATTTTTGCAATTAGTAATAAAACAGGTGACATGCCATTCTGACTCTTAAGAATATAAATCAGAGAAACTTTTACACACATTCATGAAAACATTGTACAGAGATGTTTAGAGCAATATTGCTTTTAATATAAAAAATGGAACTGAAATATATATCCAAAGTTGAGAATAGATAAAAATATTTGATACACATACACAGGGAATACTATCCACTTGAAAAAATATGTGAAAAAAATGGCATATATCCATTCAATTGAATGGATCTCATAAATGCTATGCAGTCATATAAATAACTTGCAGAATATATAATCAACATTATTTTATTGACATATAGAATGTGAAAAACAATAGTATGTATTGTTTAAAGGTATATACATATGTAATATGAAAAATACATGGGAATTAAAAAGCCAATTCAAAATAGTGGTTATTCTTGTCTGATGTAAATGAAGGGCCAAACTCAGAGGTACACAACGGTCATTAGCTACATTGGGAGCCGAGTAGATGTAGGTTACATGTAGGATGTAGGATACATTTTAAATATTCTTAAAAAAATTAGAAAAATTAAAAAATTTAGCAAAATATAGGGAAGGAAGTTTGAGAATGTTTACATATGTTATCATATAATGTAAGTTAAAATCTGTACTCATTATTGCATAAGATAGTGGTGTCTTATTTATTTACTTATTTATGGTACAGTGTTTCTTTGGAATGAGTATTCCATGGGTTATATTTTGCTATTCTAGCAAAACCTTACTAAGTCCTAAAAAATATAGATTAGGGATTAGTCTCATATTCTACAGAGGAGAGAAGCCATTTAATATTGGGGCAAATGGTCTTAGAAGATTTAATAACTCCGGAGGGTGTCACAGAACTAAAACATGGCACAAATTTTGCCTTAAAACTGACCAGCAAAATATCATGCTGTAAGTCACTCTTGTATCAATGTTTCCGAGGGGACATTATAAGAGAGGTATTGGGAGGCAATAGCAAATAATGGTTAAAATGTGGATTTTTGAGTCATAGTTCTTGAGTCTGAATGATGGCTCAACCACTTATTTGCTTTATGATTTGGGGCAAGTTAATTATATTATTGAGCCTTACATTCCTTAACTATAAAATGTAGTTAATGAAAACCCCAAAAGCACAGGATTATTAATATTTCAATGAGATAAGTTATGGAAACTCTTCTTTTTTGTTTTTGGGTGTTTTTTATTTTTGCTTTATTTGTTTAAAATATATTTCTAATTCTGTGTATTTTTTAATTTTCTATTGAGTATAGTTGACACACAATGTTATATTAATTTCAGGTTTACAATATAGTGATTCAACATCCCTCTACATTATGCTATGCTGACCACAGTGTAGCTACCATCTGTCACCACACAGCACTATTACAGTATCATTGACTATATTCCCTCTGTTGAGGCACAGAAACTCTTAGTGCATCTGAAGGTACATAGTGAGTTGCTTCATACATACATGTTTATTTTATTATCAAGTATCTGTAGACTTGATTTTTAACATAATTATCTGATGGCATTTCTCATATTTTCTATTTTAAAATAAATATAAATTATAATTTAATTAAATATTTGCTTTACTAAAAATATGGGAATCATTAAATTTGGGATTGCTTCAAATAATTTCATATCTTACCAATGTGCCGCCCAATAACCTGCACAAATTCACTCACCTTCTGTAATATAGTAGCATTTCACCATTTAAATCAAATTTTTGGCCTGCTAACTAGAGCAGAGAAGAATCAAGAGCATAGGGCTAAGAAAAACTGCCTCTGAATAAATATAATAGATAATAGATAACCAAGAACTATTGCCCTAATAGTCATGCCCTAAATATTGACAATATTTAGTTAAGAAAGAAGAGCTCAGGCTCATAAATATATGATAGATAGATGATTGATAGAAAGATAGATAATAAACAATAAAGATAGATAAAAACAGAGGCCACATTTGATTTACATTTTTTCTTTCCAGGACCCGGCATAAATCACTTGAAATATATTAAGTATAAGCAAGTATCTAATAAGCACTTCTTGACAAATAATGGTGAAGTGGAAAGTAAAAGCAGAGGAAATAGCAAAAAACAATATTTTGAAAGTAGTGAATGCTTGGACAAAGAGTGATATATGTTAATATACACTGAGAGCACCAAAGTATTATATACAAATTAATACTGAAATAATTACACCTATCAAGAAATGGTTAAGTGAGAATCACTGCACTTTGTATTAGGAAGCAGTTGTTTCAACTGTAGTATATTTGAGAAAAGTTTACTTAAGGAAAATTAAATTTAAAAGAATCTAGAATAAAGTTATATGAAGGCTCAAGTTTGCAGAGCTTTAATTGCCATCTTATTTTATTTATAGAAATAATAAAATTTCTTTAATATCTTCATAGTACTAAAGTAATATGACAACTACTGTGAGGGATAGATTACCATAATGTTTATAGTCTTTCAAGTGATAATAGTTCTGTTATAGGTTAACATATCCATTTCCTTCAAGGTAGAAGTGTGTATTTCCAAGCAGATAATAAATGACCATCTTTGAAATAAACATTAAGAAAGTGATTTACACTCAAATATCATTAATTTTTGTATTTATCTTCTAGTAATATATACTTTTGTGTCTGATTTTCTAAAGAAGTTAGGTTTCTATTTCCAAATCTTAAGTATAATTTGTCTTCGATATCAATCTCTCATACACTAATACTTCATTTTGGGTAGACATTTCTAGGATGCTATAATCAGCTTTGCCATGAGCTTAATGTAGATAAAAAGAAAAATGAAGGTACTTCCGTTTTCAACTCTAATATATAAAAAGCTTGAATATCATGACTTCCATCTTTTCCACAAGACAATTCCTGACAAATTGAAAATCAGTGACTTTTCTTGGACCCTTTAGAGAACTACAATGGAACAAGAGAGTACACCTCACTACAAACTATGGGGGAAATTAGACTCAAAGTCTCTTACCAGGAGCAAAAGCCTCTGGAGCCATAATCTGGTAGGAATTATTAAATAGCAATTTCGACAGTTTGCGGGAGACTGAGCATAGACTAGCATGAGAATACAAAATTCTTAAAGGCACCAGTCTTAGGGGCCTAGACATCTACTGAGGTTTCATTCAAGGAGCTTCAGAGGTTCTCACAGTGAGGTTCCAAAAAAATGTCTCCTCTGGCTCTGACCATTGTGAAACATACCTAGTGCCTCTACATAAAACCTACTCTCCAGAGAAGACGACTCTGCCTGAGTACACTTCTGAAACCTAATTCCAGGTGGAGAAATGAAACTAATCCCCACTCCAGTCTCCTTCATTCTTCCTTTCCAACTTGAGGGGGAGGACATTGTCCTCATGAAACAGGACTTCAAGATAATAGATTTGGAAACTATAACCATGGGGCAAGGATAAAAGATAAAGCTATGTACCTGGAGGAAGGAAAGAAACACAGCCCCAAGAAACAGGCCCATAAAGATTGATATTTAATCATAGGGTTATAGAATTCTTTCCCTTTTTAACATCTTGCCATCACATCGAAAGGGCTCCAGAATTAATACAGAGATTTAAAGTGAAAGACCTCTAAGAAACAGACTCCATTTGAGGAAGAGAATGAGGGAAGACCCAAAGTTAAAAGGGAAGCTTCTGGTATCTGTAACTACCACATATTGTATTTGTTTAGATATCCAAATGAATTTTTAGGTCTCTATCTTTCAATGGGTATCATTTTCTGACTTCCTACTTTGAACTACCTGGCTCTCAGTCCAAGTTCAGAAGGAACTTCCGAATCCTTTCAGGTGTATTACCAGGAATGTTATAGGTCCAGTCACTGAGCCGGTGGGTGGTGTGATAGGTAAAAAATGGCCCCCAAATGATGTCCATATCCTACACCCTGGAACCTATAAATATGTCTTGTTACATGGCAAGGGAGAATTTAGTGTGCAGATGGAGTAAGGATTGCTGATAAACTGATAGGAAGACCATTCTGTATTATCTGGGTGGGCACAATGAAATCACAGGAGTCCTTACAAGTGGAAGAGAAGGGTGGAAGAGGGACAATCAGAGAGATGGAAGTGTGAGGAGGACTCAGCCTACTTTTGCGAGCTTTGAAGATGGAGAAATGGGCCCATGAGCCAAGGAATGTGGGCAATCTCTAGAAGCTGAAGATGGCAAGGAGAACAGTTCTTCCCTAGAGCCCTGGAAGGGAACGTGTCTTCATTTTAGTGCAGTGACTCATTTTTATGAGACTGACGCGCTACCTACTGCGCTAACGAGGCACCTGTGACTCATTTTTAGATTTCTGATCTCCAAAAATATAAGATAATAGATGTGCATTGTTTCAACCACTAAGTTTTTGGTAAACTGTTGCAACAACAATGGAATACTTTTCTTATAAAGGTGGTTATGGCCCAGGTCCTGTTGGAAAGACTGTGTTTTCCCTTTTAATTCCCATCTTATTTCTCTAGGTCTAGAGCTTCTATTAGCAATTGTAGACATCAGGGCTATGGCTAAGATATCACTGTCACCCATTATCTCACTAAACTTTTACAATAGTCCCAATGAGTCATGTATCAATATTCACATATTGTGATGAAGAAATTAAGGCTCAAAAGTTCTTGCCAAAATTCCAACATTTAGCAAAGACCAGCCCCAGGATTTTAACTCTTTAATCTTCTGATTTCAAATCCATCTTTCTCTACTGCACCCAGTTCCCTACTCTACAAGGTAAAGTTTCAGCTTGTGAAAAAAAAAAGAGGAGGGGACATTTCTACTCTCTTGCATTACTTTCTCCTTATTCATTATTCTCATAATAGCCATTAATTTGTGTGTATCACTAATATGAAATACTATAATGCTGTTATTATGTGATGACATTCAATTTGGTTAAAATTATTACATTTTTTCTTTTTTTCTTAATTTCTTGAAGACACTCAAATTTTTTAATAGATCAATAGCTATATTTCAGAGGTGCCTTCAACATCTTTGCTCCTTTTTCAGTCAGCCTCAGAATTCACTACAGACTTCTGACCCCCTTTGTTTTAGGGAACTTCTGTGATTCCTAAGAAGGCCATATAGGTAGATAGGAAAATATGTAGGGACAGAAATAATTTTGCCTTGAGATAAAAGGTCACAATTGTTTTTCATTATCGCTGCTTTGCTAAATTGCTTATTTCCAAAATTCTGGAGCCTTCTTGCTTACTTAGATCTGGAGAATTTACAGGTTCCTGGTAGATTAGAAATAACCTTGAGGCAGAGGTAACATGTTAATTGATTTATATTCACTTGATTGAGCTAGTGCTTGGCTTGAGTGAGGTGTTCAATAAATGTTAAAAGAAGAATGCATGCTGAAGTCTTGCTCCTGCTTGTCATTGATGAACTGTCCTGTGAACTCTCCTGCCTGACCGTTAGGTATGAGGCCCTGGCTAACTAATAGGACGACATTTGACACTTGTTCCTCTTGATATCTGTTTTTTTATATTGTGCTTCTTACTGAGGCAATGTGACCTAAATTTAACATGCATAGTTGAAAAAAAAAACAGCATGGCAAAGAACTATGCTGAATAGAAACGCAAAGTTAACATTTGTCAAGGTACATGAGAAAAGAAAAAAAAGTAGTCTCCTTTTCTAATTTGTTCTAGTGGACAGAATTCCCAAATTTCCTTTTATGCTTTTTCAATATTGTATGTGAACAGGGATTTCCAAGAGAGCAGTGGGAAATTTATAAAATTGGGAAGTTTCACATTCAATTTAAATTTTGGCCAGCTCCTATAATATTTTTTTTTATTTTTGTCTGAATTGCCTTGTAGCTATGAAAAGCAGTCTCTCATTTGAAGGCAGCTGGTAGTCAGGAACTGATTTTATGATTGAATGCATTAGGAAACTTAACTTCATTAGTATAATTATGGAAATGTGGTTCATAGCCTTGGGATATTTTTTTTTCCAAAAAAGATACTATCTCTAGGAGACTAACATATAAGCATACAATTCAATTTAAGTAGTGAATATTTGTGAAATATTAAAAGCTGAAATCTTTGAGATATTAATGTAAGAATTGTTCATTGAGAAAACTTTTATTTATCTTATTACTCATTGCTTTTTTCTAAAATGTAAAACATGAAATGTGATACAAATACGTCTTTAAAACAAACAAACCACAAGAAGTGAAATGCAATGATTAAATCAGGCAGAGAAAGTGAAAAGTTAAACACAATTTAATCTCATAAAATATTACTTTTATTTTTTTCTCTTTATGTATTTAGTACGTCATTTGTTGAGTTTCATATAATTACACATTAGATGGAGCTTTTGTCTATTGCTACTGCATATATATATTTAACAAGCGATAGCACTGCTTTATACAATATAGTTCCAAATTCCTTCTGCACTTCTTTTTATGATCCTCTAAAAATGTAGGTAATCTACTATTAAACAAATCTATTATTTTTCCCTTTATTTGGTATTAGTCAAAAACATACTGTAAAGAACTGAATGGAAAACATCGAATGCATATTTATCAGGGATTCTTACTAATTAGAATGACAAAAGCAAAGCAAGAAGATCTAAGAATTGCAATTTGGTTTAGAAATAGAGAGATCTCACCAGGCTCCCAGGAGAAGAAGAGCAGTCCTAGAGGATGAAATTACACCATGCATTTCATGATTAGACACACTTACATGAAGAAAGGCAAACAAAGCAAAATATAAGTATAAATGATCTTCCAAAAGTAAATGTTTATAACCTAATTTTGGTACCAGAGATGAAGAATAATCAAATGAAAATCAATAACATTTGTGTGCTCTTGTATAAAATATATGGAAACATCTGGTTTCTGCTTTTCTCTCATTCAGGATAACATAGAATTTTATAATTCCCTTCATCTATGAAATAATTAAAACAATACCTTATCCATAATCCATTTCTATCAATCTCACTTCATAGACTACAAACTATTTCCATTCTATGTATCTTCACCCTCATCATATTCCAAGCTACTGTTATTTCTAAGCTCACAAATTAACATAGTGCCCTAACCAGAATCTTTTTGGGATTCTGGATTGAGAAAAAGGATAGGGGTTTGTACACCAGATAAAATTTTATGAAAGAAAGAATATAAAAAAATTAAAATGTCTTCTACACAAGTTTGCTTGATATGAAACATAAAGACCTTTTCACTTAATTTATTGAAAGTGAATATAGGTAATGCTGCATTTAATTAATTCTAAATATACATTTTCTTACTTTAAAAAACATCTTTGAAATTAGGTGATGTCCTATAACCAATGCTGTTATATTTGATAAGATATAACTCAAGTGTCTGCATATCACATTGTCTCACCTGTTCTACCAGCTAACACTGCTACCTGGAAGGAAGTAAATGTTATTGTTAAATGACAAAGGACATTTTCATAGTAGCCAAGGAAGCGGGCCTTGCATCAGAAAATATCTCAGCTGGGTCTGCTTTATACTATCAAAAATTGTTTGGACCTATGTAGAAAGTTTAGTAGAAATAGAAGGAATTAAGAGTAAAGTAGCAAAAACATGGACTCTAAATCAAATTGGCCAGAACGTATACAAATGTCCCTCAACTTATGGGGTTACATCCCAATAAACCCATTGTAAGTTGACAACATAGTAAATCAAAAATGTTTTAATACATCTAACCTGCCGAACATCATAGCTTGGCCTAACGTACCTTAAACATGCTCAGAACACCTACATTACCCTACAGTTGGGCAAAATCATCTAACGCAAAGCCCATTTTATAATAAAGTGTCAAATATAGCATGTAATTTATTGAATACTGTACTAAAAGTAAAAACAAAAACAAGAAAAACAGAATGCTTATATGGGTGCAGAATGGTTGTTAAGTTTATCAGTTTTTTACCCTCATGATCAACTGGGAGCTAACAGCGGCTGTTCAGCACATTGCTAGCCTGGGAAAAGATCAAAATTCAAAATTCCAAGTAGAGTTTCTACAGAATGTGTGTTGTTTTCACACCATCATGAAGTCGAAAAATCGTAAGTGGAACTACTTTGAGTCAGGGACTATCTGTACCAAAACGTTGTCAGGTGGCAGGACAGTTAACTTTCTGTGTCAACAAAATGCAGATAACAATAACAATTTCAAGTGTTTTTGAAGCTTAACAGAAATCATATATTCCAGGACCTAACAGATAAGATGTGCTCCACAAATTATATGTTACTGTTTGTTAGTGATTATTAAATGCACTCCATTGAGGATTTCAGACCTCATCAGAACTTTAGATAATGAGTTAATATCACTCACCCATATATATTATTCAATCAATATCTGGTTGGTGTTATCAAAGCACAGGTACTGAAGTTACAGTATATGCCTGGCTTTTGAGGACTGCACAATATAATGAGGGAGCCAAACTAAAAAACAAATATAAGTAAATATTTGTTGTGATAGACTATTGCTATTATAAGAATTACACCCAAATTAAGGTAGAGTAATAAAACACAAAGTCGCTTAATAACTTTTTATTACAATTAATTTACATTCTAATTTTTTATTGAGCTAAAATATGTTGAAACTCTTATTTAAGCATAAACTTCATCCTATTTTTAAAGAAAAAGCATACATGTTTTTGTTTATTCCAAGTTTTTGAAATTTTATTTTAATTTCTAAGACATCATGCTTTCTATAGTTTGTGTAACATACAAGATGATCCAAAGTTATTTTTAATTAATATTTACATCACATAAGAACAATTCCTGGTCTTTTACAAATGTTAATTTTTTAAGCATAACATTTTACCAACTTTCTGGGTGTGCTTTTACTTCATTGAGAGTTTGAAAAACTCTTAATCTTTCTTTAAGGGATGAGTCTAAACAGTTTTACATACTCACATTGCTACCATGGAAGGAGGTTACTTGTGTTTAGATACTCACCACTGTGAAAAAGTAAACACTTTATGAGTAATTATTTTTAAAAAGAAAAGAAGAAACAAACCATAAAGCTCCGACTTAGCAATGTCTAAGAAATACCATCTTGCTATGCTCAGAGCCTAATGATTTTGCAAGGCAAATCTAGCTTTTTACTGAAACTGTTTCTATTTTTGTTCATTTTGTAATTTGGAGTCCTTTTTATCTACATTTAAAAGGAGTTTCTTTAAATCAAATTGATAATCATGGAGTTACAAACAGATCTGAAAAACAGTTTTGTGTTCAAATATAGGTCACCCCAAACATTGTATAGGGGAGCCAAGTTCCCGGAATGTTCTTTATGTTCATATCATGCTACTGCTTGAGAGATCATGAATTCAATTGTAAAATTATTGTTGAAATTTAGCAATTAGTTTTCATTGTAATCAGTTATTTAATCAGCTCCAAATTCTGTTAAAGAGAAATCCAAAATACCTTTTTGTTACCAAAATAACAGAGTTAAATTGATATATCTAAATAATATTATCTTAAGAAAGCCCAGGATGATACTTGTTATGCCTCGATGGGAAGCAATCAAATTGACAAAAGTAATAACCTCCTGGGAAGGCTTTTTTTCCCCACACTCCCAAGACTTTCATTTTTAAAATTTTAATGTAAATATCAATTCACAAATAATGGAGGGACATATGTTTGTAGTAATGAAAATAAAAGGAAAACACACTGTAATATAAGGAGCCAAATCATGACTTCTAACTTGATTGGTTTTAGGAGACTCTACATCCTCTTATATTCCAGACACTTTTATTTGGAGTTCAGCATTTGGTCATTATTAAAAATAAAATTTCTCCAGGTGTTAGAAAAAGAATTATATTAAACTTGCCTTTAGTCAATATTTATATCTATATATAACTATTAGCCTAAGTATAATAATATATTGTCCTCATTCTCTGTAGTCCTACTCATATTTTAAATATTCTCTGTTGGTTTATGAAAAGCTTATTAAGAAGTTTATCCATTTATTCATGTATTTTTGAAAGTTTTGACTTAAAAGTTTTCATAGCAGTTTTGAATACATTATGAGTAATTGTTATATTCTTGGTTTGTAATGTAATATACATCTTGGGCTCATTTAGTTTTTCATGTTACATTTTTATTGTTAATATTATTATTACCAGCTTTCTTCCTTTTTGCTATTAATTTCATGTTATATATTTTTCATTTATATTTTTAAGCTTGTTTTCATTCTATTTTAGATGTCTTTGCATTCTCTAAAAAATTTGGTTTTGAGTTTTAAATTTTTTTCTTAAAGACTTAATATCTGAAATCTTAATTCTCTTAATAAAATAATTTTTTATGAAAGATTTGTTATACTTTTAAAAATAGTATTCTTTTGACTCTTTATTGTTTAATTAGTGGTAAATTATTCTGGTTTTGGATTTTTTAAAAATTTTATGGTACTAGTTTTTCACAAATATTGGCATTTTGGTAAATATTTTTGAGACTTGGGGTTCCTGACGGGCACAGTCGGAAGAGGGTGCATCTCTTGATTTTAGGGTTGTAAATTCAAGCTCCAGGTTGGATGTAGAGATTACTTAATAAAATCTTCAAAAAAATATTTTGAAACTCTTTTATGAGTCAGACTTTGTGCTAGTCCTTGAGGGTAAAATGAGCCACCCAAATAATAATTGTCCAATTGTTTGACAGACATTGAAAACTCTGAATACAAGAATCTGCTGTCACGATTGTGGGTGAGGTTTGGTTTTGGAAGTAGAGTCCCATTAATTGTGCAGTTGAAGGAAGCTGCCAGTTCTTTTCAGTAACCCTTAGTTACCAAGATCTCTTTCCTACTTCCCTGCCCCCCAGAGAAGTATCTAGTGTTTCTTGTGTCCTAAACCAGCACACTTGTTCTTAGTATTCAAATACAAAAATGTTTCCTTTTCCTTTGCACATGTATTTGTGTGTTTTCTCTGCTGTTTTTGTTGAAACCTAGTGTTACTTCAGGTTCTACTTTTCTCTCTCTAGCGTTGGCCTTTGAAATTCCTGATAGAGTTAGCCTGTGGACTGGTAATAAGAATGGATTTGGTAAGGGAACCACTTCCAAGTCCTACTCCATGTGGGATGGGCTGCCAAAAGGGCCTGGACCTATCCATTATTGTTTGTATTAGATGACACTACACAGACTGCCTGTGAATTTGAGACTTCTTTGGAAACCCAATTCCTTCATTGCACCTAAGGAAGATAATGATAGTAAAATAATGAATTTTTGCATGTTTTTAACACTATGGTTTTATTTGTTCTGGTCCTCTGTCAATTGAAATCAATCTGCTGTGCAATCTTCAAGGAATTTCTTAAAACTTAGCCAATATCATTACAAGTTTTTCTGCAAATTTATTCCTGCCATTTCATGTAATTTCTTATGAAAAAGGAGGTAGACTCATGTACTAAATGTTTTGCTTTCATTGTCAACCCATAAAATTCCTGTTTCTAATATTAAACATATAATATGCTCTTTTCTTTTTTAAAATATGCTCTATTCTTATGAATAAAATGTAAATATTTTAAGAAAAGTGAGCTAATATAAAAAGTTTTAAAAGTATATCTAAAGGTAATAAATTACACATACTTTAGCACAGAAATTAGTTGAATTGCTTTTAGAATTAAATATCTAAATAAGGATAAATAATAAATACATATTCTATAGTTTTTGATCATGCCTTACTGATAATGATTGAAATCAAACATCTTCCTTTATTTTAAAAAAAATAGTATATATGGTGTGGCTGACACACCATAAATTAATCTGCCACGAGTCATACTTTTGTATAATCCTTTACCCTTGAGTGCCAGAAGAACCAATAACGTGCTTCTGACCAATGGAATAAAGATGATGGAACAGCATCTCCTTGATTCAGTTATGTTATCTGGCAAAGGTGATGGGGTTGTCACTCTCACTCTTACATTATGTTATATACAACTCAATGACTAGAGCATAACAGGCTATTCTGCAGGATTTGAAGAAGCAAACTATTATTTTGCAAACAGTCTTGGATAATTTCCTCATGTAATTATTCTTATTATTTATTATAAATTTATTTTGACTTAATTTCTCTCAAGGCTTTCTTGATATGTGTGGAAAAAATCTGTTTGTTTTAGCAATTTGAGTGATTTTGCTGTTTACTAGCAAAATCACTGTTTTTGCTAGTAAACACTAGCTGTTTACTAGAATTTACTAGAGGTTAGTAGTGTGCTATAATTAACAAAATCTAAAATGTAAATGAACTATATAAAGAAAGAGAGGTTTGGGTAGGGGAGACCCAGATACTGTAGGATGAAAAGGTGGAACACCGTTTTATGTTGTGGCAAAAATTTTGGTTACACTGTTGCTCACTGGCTCAGAACAAATGGGGAAAAATTTAGAAAGTAGTATGCTGATATTGCTTGTGAGTTTTCTTTTTAATGGACCTCCATAAAAGAGGAATAACTGACAATAGAGCTGACCAGTCTGTAAGAAAAAGATGGGAAAGATATACTGAAAGAGTTATTTAACCTGTGCCCTACAGGATTTTTCAACCAGAATAATATGTCTAGAGATAGCATTAGTGGGGCTGCTATGCAAAGCCCATCAGGGGTTTGGATACTTCCCATCTTCATGCTCTGACCTCCTTAGTATATGGATATAGTCCTCTTCATTGCTAAATCACATATTCATTTGAATTCCAGGCAAGAAAATAATAAGAAATGAAAAAGCCCAAAGGACATACACCAAGTGGGTCTATCATCTTTAAGATTTCCCCTTTACCTATTTCTGTGTGTAGCTTAGAAGCTAGAAATCCCTCACATTTCTGTCCTACATATTAACAGGGCAGTTGGAAATCTGACTATTTTCTTCAGTGAATATTGTTACCCCAAACAAATATATGGTTCTAAATTCATTGTCTCTGTGATAATTAGAGGTTCAATCTAGAAATATTTACTGACTCATTTACTTCTAGAAATCTATCTTATAAATATGTCTTTAGGTAGACCATATACCTGAGAGAATGGTGGACAGAAAAATGAGGAGATGTGATTTTATTTATTTATTTAAAGATTTTATTTATTTATTTGAGAGAGAGAGTGAGATAGAGTGAGCATGAGTGGTTGGGGGTAGGCGCAAAGGGAAAGGGAGAAGCAGGCTAAGCAGGGATCCTGATGTGGGGCTCAATCCCAGGACCCTGGGATCATGACCTGAGCCAAAGGCAGACACTTAACCAACTGAACCACCCAGGTGCCCCAGGAGATGTAATTTTAAATGATGAATATCAAAACTGGTCACTTTAGTAATAATTTCTACAGTTAGGCAGATAATACTCCACCATGAACCTCCACTAATTTTTTATTCCCTAAATCTAGTTATTTCCAATAATTGTGTCATATTAAAAAAATCGCGACTTCAGGACCTCATTTATTGACCACCACCTCCAAACTTTTCAACAGACACAACCTAGTACCACCTCTCCAACAATTCTTTCACTGTATCAATACTTTTTAATCCACTGACCTCACCAAATTATTAGTCTTTTTCTCCTGAGGTCTTCTTTCCTCACTAAAGGACATTATATTTTCTAGGTTGTATTCAGCCTTAACTTGCCTGTGTCTTCCTCTCTCACTGAAAGAACACCAAATCTGGTTTAACCTTACCTTCTACTTCCTCTGTTTACCTAAACCTAAGTTAAGAGAAAACTTCACAACCATGCTGATCAGGCCCTTAGAAATATCCAGAATTAACCAAATCCACACAGCTGCTTCAATGCTGCTTTGCGTTGAAGTCTATTACACCCAAACCACCAGAAATATTCTGAAAATCCAAAAGAGTTCAGTAACAAAGCCCTCTGGTCATTCTCATGATAGTGAAAAACTGCATATTTACTACTATCACACTCAAGGTCCTAGACGAGCAGACAGCTGCTCTATGACCTCATCTGTGATGATCATCTATTGCTCATTCTGTTCTAGGCAATTGAAACTTTTTTGTTGTTCCTAAGCCATGCCAAGCTCATTTTAGCTACAAAATGTTTGCCCTTCCAGTCCCTTCTGCCTGGAATATTTTTTCACACTGATATTTACATTGGTCTTATTTTTTTCTCATCATTCAGATCTCTACCCAAATGACATCTTTGAGGTGTCCTCCCTGACTATGACAATGACCCTGCTTCTGCTTCAGCTTCCTTCAAAGTCCTATCACTATCTGAAAAGATGTTTTTTGTTTGTTTATTTTCTTTCTCTCTACCTTCACTGGGGCACAAGCACTATCTTTTTTCACTTATTCTCCAACTTCCTTAATAAAACCGGACAAACACCTGGCACTCAATAAATATTTGTCAAATGAGTGATTAGCAGAGTGAGCACCAATAACAAAACAATGACTAAGATGAAAGACTTATTGTATAACCACACAGACCATTTTAAGTGTTTTACATGCTTCAGTTCACTTAATTCTCAACGCTGCTTTTTGAGATGAGTATTTATTTCCATAATATAGCTGAGAAACTGTGGTTTTGAAATTTTAAATAACTTGCCTTTTATCACATGTAACATTGAATTTGGTCTTCTGCCACTTAGGAAAACACCTTCATAAGCTTTGGATCATAAAGATTAAATCCCCCTTACCTGGTTCAGTGAGTCAAGGAAGTCAAACAGGAAGATATTGCTATTGTCTTCAGCATAACACTCCATGAGAAATTTTCCTAATATAAAACTAAGGAAAGAAAGTATAGCTGATCTTGAAACTTGGAGAAGGACCTTGACAGAGAAAAGCAATTCCAGAAACATTTAATGAGAATGGATCTCTTGGCATGGATGGTCAAGAAAACTAGCAGTAAAAATAATCGAATGTAAGTGTTTTTGTCCTATAATAAAATATATTGTAAACTTCCTCTATCTCTCTCAAAGATTTAATAAGAAAATTTCACATACAATAACTTTATGTTAGTGGGGACTTGAAGGTAATAAGACATGGGCACTGATGAGTTTGGGATGAGGTAGGTAAAAGAAATGTTAATTATCCTATCCACTCTGAGGATTGAGGCCAGTGAGACAATCTTTGCAACATATTCTAGAAGGTCAGCTATTTTGGACTTTCAAGAAGGCAAGAAGATGTACAAGTTGTACCCATGACTAATACTCTGAAGCCAAGTACATCAGGGAAATTGACTTTGGAGAAGACACAGAAATCCTCATACTCCAGATGATTAAGATGAAGGTGTTCCCCAAAGGGGCGTGACAGTTAATCTTGCTACACAAAGAGAAGGCCAAAGCTAGTCAGCCTACACTTGGGTTCAATCTGTTTAACAGAAGTGTGGGAAGCTGATTATCTTTAAATTTCAAAATTTCTAAATAAGTGTGCCATTTTATTTTATGGCTTTCCTTATGTTTGCTCTGAGTGAAAGATGAATATAATTATTAAAATTTTGGCAATACAATCACTCATACATAAGAGATAGAATTTGTGCTAAAAACAACAGATGTGGAACTTTGGGAAAGAAAAGCATATAAAAGTAGGATGTGAAGTTTAGGGATTAATTTAATAACTTTTCTTTGAAATGTTTTATTAGAATTATTATGTATAGCATAAATTTTTATCATAGTACAAATATTAAGAACATTTTTGAAGTGAGTAATGAGCCAATTATCAGAGAGCAATCCAAACCAGTATTTTTTTTTCCATATGGGTCAGAAACCTTTTCTTTTTTTGTTTTTTTAATCATACAGACCAAATCCTTTCATTTTCGAAATTCCTTAGTTTCTTGTTTTGAGAACCAAAAGATAGAATAAAAGAAGTTGTGTTACATAGAGTGAAGACAAAAAAAAAAAAGTAACTGGAACTAATTTTTATTTAGCACCTTTATATACTATACACTCTAAAATTATTATTAATTTTAATTTTCAAGAGATATTTTTATTGTATTCTAAAAGTATTGTATACTTTTAGATAATAAAACAATTAAGCTTTAAAAGGATAAGAGATTTGTAAAATGTCACTGAACTGAAATTATCAAGGTTTTAAACCTGATTGAGTTCCTATTCATTCCTCTGTACAAGCATTTCTCAAAATCTTACGGACATTCTATTCTGGTTGTTAATGGAAGTAATGAGTCACCGTTGACATTGTCAAATCCTGAAATGTGATAACCTTTTATTTTGCTTGCTAAGTAGGGGATGCAACAAATATCCCTGATTCTTCATTTCTAATGCTCAGCTAAATTGTATAAAACTTCCAGTTTTTATTTCATTAATTTTTATTCTATTCCATTTTTCCAGGTACATGTAACTTTTATAATTCTTTGAAAAATTCAGTAAGTTAAAAAGTTAGACCTGAATTAGCCACTAAAGTTAGAATATTATCACTCAAATACCAATCGTCTTTATTTTGAAAGGATTTTATTATATAAAATAAAATGCATGTATTTCCTAAATATTGAGGAAAGTTCAGAATTTAAGGAAAAATTATTGGAAATAAATAAAGAAATAATAAAAGGGTTGTGTTGTGAGTTACAGAATAAATCTTCCTTAATTATTAAAAAAGTCTAAATATATGCAATCATATGAGTATAGTAGAATAAAAAAGCTCACAAAATACAATGAGATCCATCTTACCCAATCCTGAATTAGAAAGAGAAAAAAAAATTATATTGTTAAGCAGTCGCATCTATATAATAGCTTATATCAATGAGTATAAAATTGTCAGCCTCAAGGGGAAATTCAGAATTGAAAATTTTTACTTTTTGATATTCAAGTGAATTCACAAAGAATGAAAAGATACTTTGTTTGATTCTGAGATTAACAGAAATGCAGGAGCTTTACCCCGTCTCTCATTCTGCCTCATCCCTGTTTCTTTCCCTAGTGATAAACCAGAAATTAAATTAGCATATATTTGTTTTCTGGTAATTTAGTGGTTCGATTTTATGCTCTTTCATAAATGTCTTTGGTGTATTCCTGGATGTATCTAAGTAACTGTGTCATAACAGCTCTGTCACAATACCAGAGTGGCCTCATCACTCTGCTCTGGCTTAGATTAAAAGTGAAGCTCCGGGGCACCTGGGTGGCTCAGTCTTTAAGCGTCTGCCTTCAGCTCAGGTCATGGTCCCAGGGTCCTGGGATCGAGCCCCACATTGAACTCCCTGTTTGGCAGGAAGCCGGCTTCTCCCTCTCCCACTCCCCCTGCTTGTGTTCCCTCTCTCGCTGTGTCTCTCTCTGTCAAATAAATAAAATCTAAAAAAAAAATGAAGCTTCATCTTGACTAGTTTATAGATATAAACTGCACCGCTTTCCCCAGGATTTTCTGCAAAAACTAGAAATAGTGATACATAATAGGTTTAAATTTTATGAATAAGGCACAGGACATAAGTTGTATTGTCTTTTAATCTGTTGGTTTTTGAATATGATTTATTTATCTAATAGGTAGAATATTTGTTCTATAAATTTCCTAGCTAAATCTACTGGTGTAAATTATATGTAATGAATAGTGTGATAAGTAAAGTATCATTATTTATGTATATGTATTACCTATCTAGACCTATATACATGATACATACATGTGTTTGTACTAAAACATGTATAGGTGCTATGAGTTTAAACTATAAGTTGAAGAAATAATACCTGTTGTTAGTGACCTTTTTTACCATCTACGGAGAAAAAAATTGTAATAACTGGACTATAAGGCAAGGCAAGATTGTGTAGGATATAGAAAACACCTCAAAGAATTCCGAGAAGAGAAATAACACTCATTATAAATTAGAATTATTACAGAAAGTTATCCATATTCAACACTACCTTGAAAAAAGACAACATTTTTATTTTTGCAGTGAAAATGGGAAGACATCCAGGAAAATAAGTATAGAATTGAACATGTTTAGGTAAAGTAAGAAGGTAATAAGAATTTTATCTTTTTGGAGTAGTCTTTTACAGAGAATCAAAGGATTAAGTACGACCAGTTTATTGAGAATCTTGAGCATGGGAATTGAATCAAAAAATAAATAGTGGGGCACCTGGGTGGCTCAGTCAGTTAAGCATCCAATTCTTGATTTTGGTTCAGGTCATGATCTCAGGGTCGTGAGATCCAGCCTTGGGTCAGGCCCTGTGCTCAGCAGGGAGTCTGCTTGAGAGTCTCTCTTTCCCTCTGCTCCTCCCCCCAAAAAACAAATAAATCTTTAAAAAAAATAAGTAGAGGGATGCCTGGGTGGTTCAGTTGGTTAAGCATCTGCCTTCGGCTCAGTTCATGGTCCCAGGGTCCTGGGATTGAGCCCCACATCGGGCTCCCTGCTCAGCGGGAAGCCCGCTTCTCCCTCTGCCTGCCACTCCCCCTGCTTGTGTGCGCTCACTCTCTCTCTCTCTGACAAATAAATAAATAAAATCTTAAAAAAAATAAGTAGATAAGAAGAGTTTTGAGTAAAAACAAATTTGGTTTAAAAACTCTAAGACTTTACTAGTTGCATTCTAAATTTATCTTTGAATATCCTTAAAGTAATATACATAAAAATGTATAAACATATCACATGTAAATATATTATGTATAAGTAAAACACATACAAATATATCATTTGTAAATAAAACATGTATCAGTTTTAGAAACAAATTCCCAACAAAACTAATGTCTGAATCTGGTGCTTACACCTAGTTCAGAAAAGAAAGGTCTACATTGTTTAAAACAAGTAAACAATGCTGTGGATTAAAGAAACAAACATCCCAGCTGCTCAGTAAGAAGTTTGAAAAACTTATTCATTCTGCCACTTTTTGCCCAGGGTTTGTATGATTTGCTGGTTTCTACATCCATATAGAGACCTCACTTGTCAGAAGCAGAAAGCGTGACTTGGCTGTTGGAACTATATTAGCTCCTGGTAGGTTTGGGGCCTTCAAATAAGATGTAGTTGTGAACAGAGATTAAAAATTAGTCTTAGTTGGGGTTTCCAGTGGCTGAGTCAGTTAAGCATCTGCCTTCAATTCAGGTCATGACCTCGGCGTCTCCTGTCAGGTTTCCTGCTCAGAGGGAAGTCTTCTCCCTCTCCCTCTGCCTCCTTCCCACCTCCATTCAGGTTCTTTCTTTCTCTCTCAAATACTAAATAAAATATTTTAAAAAATAGTCTTAGTAGTCACATATGCTAGGAACTTAAGTTTTTATATAAATATTTTGTTCTACTTGTCAGAAAAATTAGAAATTGGGTAAGAAAAATCATGTGAAAAGAAAAACTGATGAAAAAAAGAACTCTGGATGACTTTATGAGATTAAAATCAAACTAAAGACACAAAAGTAAAATAAAAATGGGAGGGAGCAAAGAGTAAAATGAGCCTATGGAAATTTTAATGACTGATGTTAAGAGCATAATTGAGAGGCTCTGTAAGAGTGTACAGAAACAAGCCAAAGAGCTGAAAATTATGAGAGAAGAGATGAAGGAACAAAGAGCCATCTGGAAATTACAGGTGTTTCAAAGAAGTAATTGGGATACAAACTAAAATCACACTTGCAGTTGAAGGAAATTTTACTGGGCTGAAAATAGCACTAAGTATGCAAATTTAAGTAAAATTAAAATTTATAAAAGTAAAACAAAACCAGATGCATTCTGGGCACTTCTGTTTCTTGAAACATAACCAACTCAATAACCAAAAAACCCAATTGCTACAAGGGTCTTAAAATTCTTAGTAAAATATCAGAAACATGTTTTAAATATTTTGTTGAATGTGAAAGTTTGTGGGAGAAAATTTTATGAATAATAAACAACAACCACGACAAAACATGGAAAACAAAGAGTTGGTGTTTCAGCTGTACTGAAGGTTTTGGGATGGGCTTAGGGAATGATTGTTGGCCAACAAACCAAATTTCAGAAGGAAACATTTTTATTGAAGTGTAACATACACAAAGAAAGGTATACTAATAGATGAATCTTCTTAAAGTGGAATAAACCCACCTAACTACTAGTCTGATCAAGAAATTGAGCCTTACAAGCAGTTCACATTCTACGTATCAGTTTTATTGAGGATGTTTTTTCCTCTTTTAAAATATTCACAATAAAAAAGAAGGCAAATTCAACTTGATTTTTAAACATTTTTTAAAATTCTATTTTATTGTTATAATCTTCATTTAATTTCTCTGGAATTTTGTAATTAATTCACAAAACACAGAAGCTAAAATCATATGAATGATTTACAAACATTCTTGTAGACTTTTTATTTTTTAATTACCATATGGAATCTGCAGCTTATGAGGTAATACCATATAGAAAAACAATACAAAGAGTTGTATGCTTACAGCATGATTAATGTTATAACTTTTGTTTTGCTAATATACCTACTAAGCTCAACAGAAAACAGTAAAATAATAGCCAGACAGCAGAAATCCAGAAAACAAATGCTGATGGACAGTGCCTTCAAATAAATTTATCACAGTTGGAGTTAATATTTTCAATGACTTTTACTTCACATTATGCATGTGAACCAGCTTGTTTTAGACAGTGATCTTTCAATAAGTATACGACCATTAGTGTTAGAAACAAATATATTCATTTTGGAAAGTGTTGAAATAACTTAGACAGGTTTAATTTTTGTATAAAATTCTGTTCAAAATAGTCAACATCATTGTTAAGAGAATAAACCTTTAACCCAAGCAATTTATAATTGAAGGGTTCACTAGAGATGTAAGAAAGTACTAATGAGAAATTTTAATACAATTGGCAAATAACCCTGGTTAAATGAAATATGAAACAAACAAACAAAAAAATAAAGACTGAAATATCTCATGTTAATTAGCCACAAGGAATCATGGAAAAGCATTACTCTTTCTGTTCTTAATCTTTTTGAGTGTACATAAAAGGGATCTGTGGGAAGAGACTCCATCTAAGAAGGGGAAATTGATGAAGATTTTTAAGAAAATTTGGGGTCAGAGAGATGTGTCATAGAAAAGAAAAACATACTTTTAGAGAGATCTGTCTCGGAAATCTCAATAAAACTCAAGAAAATATTAACTTCTTAAACCAAAGGAAGTAAGATGAGATGGGAATAAATAGAATATAATTAAGAAGGTGTAGTAGGGAGCTGAGAGACTTGGAAAAACAGGAGTCCTTTGATGAGGTGGAAGGGTGAGGACCGAAGAAATAATAACATAATTTAGACTTCCATTTGTAACTGTAAAACAAAAAACTGACAATGTAGAAATTATAATTAGAATTGTGTGGATAAAATGAGAATGTTTACGCAATCACAATTTACTAAATGCAACCTTATTCTGGTGAAATTATAAAATTTTAAAGCAAAGAAAGAATCCCACAAGTAGACTGGCCAATATAATACGCAAAACAAGTGAAAGGTGCTTGCTATAAAAATAAGAGAGAGCAAATACAAATTGGGCATAATGTCACCTGAAGCTAACAGAAAGAAACAAATGGAATGAAATAGTTTTGAGAGAAAAATGTTATGACTGACAAATTTTATATCATCGATTTATTGTTAATGTATCTAGCAACAGAAGGAAAATGTTGACTAGAGAACAGTTGAATGTAAGAGGACTTAGTAAGCAGGAAAACCTGAATCCTTCCTAAAGATAAGTTGCTCCACATTAGAATCTTAGGAAATACACAGAATCAATGTAAATAACTCAAAAATTAGGAAACAGTAGGAAAAAATAATTGATGGGCACTACTGAACAAAAATTAAAAGCATATATAGAATTGAAGCCAATTCGTACTTTATTTATTTATTTTTAAGATTTTATTTATTTGACAGAGAGAGACACAGCGAGAGAGGGAACACAAGCAGGCGGAGCAGGAGAGGGAGAAGCAGGCTTCCCGCTGAGCGGGGAGCCCGATGCGGGGCTCGATCCCAGGATGACCTGAGCCAAAGGCAGACACTCAACGACTGGCTCATGACCTGAGCCAAAGGCAGACACTCAACGACTGAGCCACCCAGGCACCCCATAGCCAATTCGTGCTTTAATTGATGGGTACTGAAAAGTTTAAAATGCAATTTAGAGATAGATTATGTAACTTTAGGTGAGAATAATTTAGTTTAAAATCCATTAATTTGCAAGTATAATTTGAAATGGGTATGGCAACAGTATAAAGAAATGTTGGTGAATTCCTGTCATTTCAGAAAGAGAATAAATAATTTTTGGTGTTACATTTTGATGTTAATAAAATGTTTCAATTATTTTAACAACATCCATAAAAATAAAGCTAGTTATCTACTAGATTATATGGGAAAATATAGAAAACTATAGGAAAATGCCAGAAAATGAACAAAAATTTAAAGGAAGTAATATGAAGAGAACCATATCAGTTATGACTGGATTTGGGGAGATCCAGAGAAAATATTTTATGACTCAGTAAAAGCAGGTTCTTAAAATAATATAACTTAGGTATTAAACACACTTATCTATATGCAAGATCAGACTTGCCAAACCCCACGATGAACCATTCTTGAGGACTCAAAATTTTGTTTTGTTGTTTTTATTAACACTGGAAATAAGGCAGTAGATATATGGAGATATATGGAGTCCAGCTTATTGAGAATGAACTAATCTTTGCTTAACTTACATGTGTTATTATCACTATTAATTTATTAAACATTAGCCTGTTGTTGTTCAGTGTTTTATATAAAGTACATTTCTGTTGGTAGAATCTTAAATCATATTTCACTTATGTTTTCTTATAATTTTTGTATTTTTTTCAGAAAATATGAGCATCAATATAGCACACAAAACAGGTGATCAAATAGTCTTTGCTTTATAATACATAATTATGTATTAGCTTCCCTCTATCAGTGTTAGCATTCCTAAAATTCATCTATAGGATTTGCAGTATTTTTTTTTATTTTGCAAGAACATATTTAAGTTTATTTAAATAATTGAATTGTCTTGCTACAACTGTTGCAGTAATATATGGTCACCAACATCTCAGTCAAGTCACAGTTTTGACAATTTGAGTCTGTTTGTAACAGATTTCTAATGCCCCATGCAGTTATTAATTTAGTGACTACTATATAAAATGTCAAGAATGTATTAAAATATTAGATTGCAGTTTTCATTTTTCATGTTTAATTCATGTCATAAATATATATATGTATATGTAATGCTCTTGCAGATTTCAGTAATTTTGTTCTAAGCCCACCAGATTCCAGGTGTTCATCACTGATGTATGCTTCAGAAGAGAAAATATGTAAGATTATTTTAATCGCCATGAGCAATCATTGACTAATTTGCGATATGCTGACAGAATGCAATAATGGCATATCTGCAAAATTATGCCTCCTCACCTGAACATTTTCATCCATGCTTTGCCAAATTTATTTTCCCCTCCTAGGATTTTTTCCTGTATTAAACATTCTTAAGACTGAAGTGGAGCAATAATGATATCTATTCGTGACATGCTCAAAATAATGACTTCAATCATCGTCATCTTTCATCTTTTTTTCACCAGTTTATTATTTTTGGCTCACTGTGCAGTGATGCAAAGGAATTCAAGAACGAATCCTGAAATAGCATCTTTTCACATCAAGTTTTCCTGCTGTGACGGAGACATTTTCCCCAGAGGATCCTTCTTCCTATCTTGCTGATGATGAGGTCTTTGGGGCCTTTCTATTTAGACTACTGTGATCTTAGCTTTTGCTGGACGCCTAGCATATATGAGTAAAGTGCCAGCTGGTGTAAAATTTTTAACTAGAAATATGGTTTCAAACCATCTGGAGTTTACAACTATAAGGTTGGATTATATTGTTTTTATTCTGGCAATTTCTAATTGAAGATGCTTATCTTGACCAACAGTGTTCTTCAAAATCATGTTGTGACCCATTGCCTATTTCTGTGTCTAACTTTTTAACATTAACTTTTCTAAATTGGAATTATTTTTGCACTTCAATAATATAAAAGAAAAGTGTATAATTTAGTAGATTAATAAGGCATGCATGAAACGAAGATTCAGAAATGCCACCATGAGTCCTGGCTCTTCCTCTGATGCATTTTATCATAAGGGGAGAAGGAAAACTTGGGACACATTTTTTTTTAAAGATTTATTTATTTATTTTGAGAGAGTGAGAATGAGAGAGAGAGAGAGAGAGCACATGAGAGGGGGGAGGGTTAGAGGGAGAAGCAGACTCCCCGCCAAGCAGGGAGCCCGATGCGGGACTCGATCCCGGGACTCCAGGATCATGACCTGAGCTGAAGGCAGTCGCTTAACCAACTGAGCCACCCAGGCGCCCCTTTGGGACACATTTTTATAGGCCTATTCTATATCAGGGAATTCTGGGCTGCTTTATGTTCATGTCTAAGATACACAGAGTACAATTGTCACAGATTAATTTATTTAGTTCCAACAATAATTCTGTGAGAAACTCTCATTTCACAGATGATTAAGGGGATACTCAGAAATGTTAGATGATTTGTATCTAAAATGATGGTGCCCGAATTAATGAATTTTTGTCTAGGTGATCTGAGTAGAGACCATATATTCATTCTTAAAACTAAGATATCCAGTTTGACATATATTATCTTCTTTAACCCTCACAATACCATTAAAGCTCAATATTATTATTAACATTCCACATTAAGGAAGCAGTTTAAATGGTATGTCATTTAAAATGAACTGATCATCATCGTTTACTTAAGTATGCATTTTCTCCTAAATTACCTGCTTATTCACTGATGCTACCTTCACCCAGTTTGACCAAGACTAAGTCTGCAAGTCATCTATTACTGGATTCTGCCAATTTTCATTCTTAAAATATTTATTGTATGATTATTTACCACATGGCTTCTCTATTCCGGACACTGAAAAATATCAGTCAGTGATTCAAAAGGAGATATGCTTCAAATCTTTTCAAGGCAGCCATGTAATAAATAAGCAAACAGACCTTCAGGTGCACACAACTTTTCAGCTTAAACAGTAAAGAAAGACCTCTGAGAAACCTGAATGAAGTGAAGGAGTAAACCATGTGAGTTTCTTTACATTTCCCCAATTAGTGCACTTTTCCTCATCTCCACTACTATTAATCTTAGTCAATAGTACACATCTCTGGGCATTTCCTTTCTTATCATTCTTCTTGTCGCATTTAGAGTTGAAAATTTCATTTGTCACCTCCCAAGGAAAGTCCTTCAACAGCGCTGTGAATTGTGCAATACAATACTGTTGAATCACAGATCTGTAACTCGGAAACAAATAATGCAATATATGTTAAGAAAAAAAAAAGAAGAAGAAGATAGCAGGAGGGGAAGAATGAAGGGGGATAAATCAGAGGAGGAGATGATCCATGAGAGATGATGGACTCTGAAAAACAAACTGAGGGTTCTGGGGCGGGGATGGGTTGGCCTGGTGATGGGTATTAAAGAGGGCACGTTCTGCGTGGAGCACTGGGTGTTACGCACAAACAATGAATCATGAAACACTACATCAAAAACTAATGATGTAATGTATGGTGATTAACATAAATTTCTTTAAAAAAATTTAAAGAAAGAAAAAATAAACAGTTCCCAAGAAAATGAAGTCTGAGTCTTAATAATGCATACCTAGAGCACCTTTATTATAGAGCATAAGGAATTATTCTATAAAATATTCTTGACAGCTTCATGCTCTCTCTTTTCAAGCTACACATGACTAGTATCTCTACTCCCTCAGGACTCAGTCTAGCTGTTCTTGTCTCTAGGAAGATTTCCTAGAGAAGATTTGATATTTCCTCTTACCTAAGAAATGCCTTAGGATCTTCCAAATGAGAACCATTTACTAAGCTATAGTATACTGTGTATCAGTTTATCTTCTTTCCTTAATATTGAGGGAAGGGTCTGTTGCCCTTGTATGAAATGCAATGTCTTCCTTATATTCTTTATTTATTAAATAATTATGGTAAATGAATAAATGAGATAATGAGACACATTTCTATGGTTACGCTATTAGCAAATGTGAGAGTGAAATTGGAACTCAGCTTAATCGGAATCTAAATTGTGTGGTCTTTCTACTAGATCATATAAATTCTGGGAAAATTATACCATTAGTGTTTTTTAGATCCATATATGTATCTAGTTCTTTTCTACAGCAATCTAAACAAGTGTGATATTTGAAAAGCCTGCCCAGGCATAGAAAGGAAACTTACCCTGTGAAGTATTTAATCATTAATTATGAACACAGTTCAGCAGTTACCATTAGATGTATATGGGTTATTGCTTGTGACCTTCTGAATAAAAAAAAATAGACAAGCATGAGGTAGTAACTTATACATTACCAATTAGTTCCAAATGTATTGAAAAATTTTTCTCGTATTTTTATACCATAGTCATACAGAAAAAGACATTTATTATTCACTGTCTCTTACTTTACCATTTGCTATTTTAAGATTAAGTCTGCTTAACACATTATTGTATCAATAAAGGCTGCTCTCAGAATCTGTTCACGTTGCCAAAGGCTACCCTTTCTTCCTGCGAATATAAGTGTAGTAAAAGTATTCTAATGCACAGGCCCTTATGTACTAAAGTAGTAAAGGCCCTTAAGTACTAAAGAGAGAAAAAGATTCAACTGACAACAGTTCCAAGGCAAGTTCCCATACTAATGGGAATAAAATGAATGAAATAACCATGGATTGGTTGAGTTTACATAAGATAAAAATAATATAAACAAAGTAGTCATTATTTAGGAAATGAATCCAAATAAAGAGCTTTTGTCTTCTGTCTATAAACTGAATTCTAATGACTGAATAAGTTTTGGGAAAAGTGAAGAATGAACGGTGAAAATGGATAAAATATATCACATTTTCAACCACATCAGCAGTGCAAAGATAGGGTGCCCTAAACAATGATATTTCTATATCAGAACAATATGCATTTCTACTAGTTAAATCACTACATCGATGTTTTTAAAAGCCGTAAGTTTAACTCTTCCACACAGAGAAGTGTAATGTAAGTATTAATTACAAAGAAAAAGTTCTCTTGTACTGTTGCCTCTACTTGAAAAGCTGCCCACTCAGTCTCTGAAATCAAAATTTTATTCAATCATTCATCTCAGAGGGCTACTCTAACCCCACAGACTGCTGATGTCTCTAAACAGTAGATTGCTCTCCTTTCCTTTCTCTTTTTCTTTCTTCTTTTCTTTCTTTCTTTCTTTCTTTCTTTCTTTCTTTCTTTCTTTCTTTCTTTCTTTCTTTCTTTCTTTCTTTCTTTCTTTCTTTCTTTCTTTTCTTTTTCTTCCATTCTTCTTTCTTTCTTCTTTTCTTTCTTTTTCTTTCTTTCTTTCTTTCTTTCTTTCTTTCTTTCTTTCTTTCTTTCTTTCTTCTTTCTTTCTTTCTTTCTTCTTTCTTTCTTCTTTCCTTTCTTCTTCCTTCCTTCCTTCTGTTCTTTCTTTGTCTTTTTTGCAACTTCCTTATTTATTAACATTCTCCACTTTATGTTATTTGTGGTATGTCATGGTCTCCACTTTCAACTGTCAGCTACATGAAGACAATGCTCTGTCTTAGCTGACTTTAGATTTTTAAAAACACTAAGTACATTATTTTGGAAATCACACAAAGAAATATAAATATTTGAATATTTCATTGAATAGGATCATGGTCTCTATGTTCCCATTATAACTGTAGCATCCAGATGTTGTTATTTAAGGCTTACCGATGATATTGACCTAATAAATAATTGTGGTTAAAGGGGTTATGGTGGATTGGTACTGGAGAAAATTCTCTATGGGTCTATCATATTGCTGCATATCCTACAAGCAGAGGCACATGCTCTTTGTTCCATACAAACTTTGCAAGGATGGTTATATAGCGAATAGTCTTGGAAGATAGAAATGACCTTTCCTTCTGAGCTATAAGGAGTGCAAATAAGATGAAATCAGACTCTTCACAGTTCTTCATAGTTGGTTGCAGGGATATCTGGAAAGTAACAAGAAAGTTATTGAGAATAGTGATAGAAAGCACTGTGCACAGATTGGGTCATATTTATGCTTCTTGAAGTTGGTTAAGTGCTTCTAAAATAGTTTGAGTAATGAAGAAGTAGATGAATTTAAAATATTCAATTGATATTTATTCAAATTACAGAAATATAGCCCATAACAAGGAGAAAGATGTCAGTATTTTACCATTCAATATGAGGCCTTATTCCTTAGTTTTAATAAATAAAATAATCATAAACAGATAAAGAGTAACAGACACTAGTTTAATTTCTTACTTTTCTAATGCAAAATATTTAAAACACTTTTTCCTTCATCTCACTTGGGTAAATTATTTTGTAGAAACATCTTAAGTTTATTATCATTATTACATTTTTTGTACATCAGATATTCTAACCTGTTCATCAACTTGAACTGTTATTTTTTACTGAAGACTTTTTATATAAACCTTTTCATCATCATTCCTGTCTTTAATTCAAGCATGAAGCCATTAATAATATTATATTAGTATTTCTAAATAATTTGCTAAAGACCAAGTTTTTTTCTTTTTTTTCCCCAGGTTAAGGCAAAGTCATGTACCATTAAAATGCTCTCAGACCTCATTAATTATTTATCAGTTATGAATTTATACCAATTGTTCTTTCAAAATATTTGTTTTTTCATTAAGAGGGTGCATCATACATTGCTCTTCTGTCTTCACTATTATTTAGAGTTGTGATAAGCTTTCAATAATGAACATTTAGAAATTATATTCTTTATCAAAAGGAACTTTCTGAGAGCTTTGCTACCAGGACCAGAAGAGATGAGACAACATAAAGGCACAATAAGAAAGCAACTTATACATTACAAATATCATAAGTTTTATTTGTGGCCTAATAATATTGGGTCACTTTTGTAAATTTTCAATAAATACTGGAAAAGAAGAATTTTACTGTGACACAATTTATTATACACCTTGAAATTTTACCTTATTGGTTATGATATTTAGGTATTTTGCTGACTATTTCATTTTTGATATTTTATCTGTTAGGACTAAGAAACTTATATTAAATTCACCCGTTACCAGTGTGTTTCTACCTAGCTATAATTGAAATCTTGTCATTTATGTTATATGAAATTCACTGCATCTTCGTAGTGAGCTATAGTCTTTAACATTAAAAGTTCTATGTGTTGGGCACCTGGGTGGCTCAGTTGGTAAGGCGACTGCCTTTCGGCTCAGGTCATGATCCTGGAGTCCTGGGATAGAGTCCTGTGTCCGGCTCCCTGCTCAGCGGGGAGTCTGCTTCTCCCTCTGACCCTCCCCCCTCTCATGCTTATCTCATTCTCTCTCTCAAATAAATAGATAAAATCTTTTAAAAAAATAAAAGTTCTATGTGTTTTGTTTAATACATTTTGTTCTTCTTTCTTCATGTCTAATATTAGAGCATTCTCTTTGCTTTTCCTTTTTTGCCTGAATATAGCTTTATCTTTTTATTCTCAAGCCTCCTGATAAGTTAACTTTAGGTGTGTCTCTGGTATGGAGCATTTGGTGAGACTTTGACCTATAAATCAATCTGAAAATAATTTTCTCTTATAAGAGAGGTCGTCTAAAATTTTTATTGACATAAATAACATGTTTGGACTCCTTTTTGTTATATTAACTCACCTTTACCCTTTTTGTGTAGTATTCTTTACATATAGAACATGTAAGTGTAAATATACACATATTTCTTTCTATGTGGCTCCTCTGATATTTAGAGAAGTATTTTTATTCTTATGGTGACCTTTATACCCTATAGCTTAATATAAAACTTTGTGTCCCCTCCTTTTCCATGTGTCTATGGGTTCCCTTTTATGAGCGATAAAATTTGACTTAAAAAATTTTATTCCCTTCCCCCTCAAATTCTTCCAATAGCAATCAATGCTAGTAGTCTATTTTAGTGTATTTTGTTGGCTCTTTGTATAAATACACTTAATTTCTACTTCCTGGTCTGTAAGAAAAACAAAAATGCACTAACTAGAAAGAAACAACTGGGGAAATTTGATAAATTGTACTTCACTAAATTAAGAACTGTCCATTAAAAAAACAATTACTGAATCTAGGAATCTACAGAGCTAGAGAATATATTTTCAGGACTTATAATCAATAATGGAGTTATAATATCTCTACATGTAGATAAATGATTGATTGATATGTAGATGGATAGATTTGATGGATCGATAGATCCTACAAGTCAATTAGAAAAAGAGAAGATAATGACAGAGAAATGAATAGACAAATGGGCAAGAGAATTAAGAATTAAAAAGCTACCTTACAAAATAACATATCCAAATGGCCAAGAGAAATGTGAAAGTATGTTCAACCTCTTTAGAAATCTGGAAATTAAAACTACTGTGAGATATTACTACCCCATAATATCATAAGGGAAATCTTTGTTTCTGTTTAAGTTGGCCTAGCCATATGACTTGATTTTGCTGATGAAATAGGAGCAGAAATGACATGTGTAACTTCCTGGCAGAAGGTTTACAAACCTTTATTTGATTCATTCTACTATGGAAGCTTCTCATTCAGTCTCCATCAGCCTGAGTCATTGAAGAGCTACAATGAATAAAGCACCCCCCTGCCACCAGTGACATGTTGACTCTGTTTGAGCAAGAAATAAAAATTTGCTATGGTAAGAGAATTTCTTTCTTAACATCACTGTTGCTGTTTCAAGAGGCAAAAATTAATCAAAGACTAATATTCTTCAGGAGGTCTTTCCAAAGGGGAAGCCAAGATGCTTCAGAGTGGGGATATTTAGGGACTGAGAATTGCTTAATGCAATCTTACTGTACCAAGTGTTAAAGCCATGGATGCTGCCAGAGCAAAGCTTGGACCAGAGTCGTTGTGTCATATAGATGTAATGACAACTCTTGGAGCCTGATCCATGGACACATCGTACAATTGTGGTGCTCCTTTACCATGAATGATAAAGTAGAAGACAGGATTGGAAGCCATGGTTCTGATACATAATTCAACTGAAGATTTAAGGATTTGGTTTATCCCTAATCCTGCTGAGGATTTATACACTGCCAGCTGTGCAGTGTATAAATCCTAAAACTTATGTGTAGTGGTTCTAATCTCATTGTCTGAAATCTGGCCCTGATATGTCACTGAATGTGATCCCACCCATGACAGAAACTTGCACCTGCATTTCTTCTCTCTCTGCAAGTTTCTCCAAGCAAAACTATCCCTGCTTTTTGTACTTCCTGGTCAGATGTCCTTGATTTCGTGCTACTGGTGGCACCTCTCATAGCTTTTAGAAAGCAGGCATATCTGCCTGAAAGATAAATTATACCAGGCTAGCACTAGCCACCCATCCACAGGCAGGATTGACAGATTCCTAATGGTATACATTTCCTAAAATCATCTGTCCCCTTAATGGCTACTTTCAGCCATGTATTAGGGATCAGGGAATCAAATAATGGATCAGTGTCTGGAATGCTACTTCTGAAGTACGGGGACACAAGCCTAGGTGTCCCCACTTGCATCACTCTTTTGCCCCCTTTCTTGACTCTTCTGAGCTGTTAAGAAGTCTGAACTGAGGCCTAGAAATGGTGGAACACGAGACGGAGGCCCTACTACCTTCCAATTTCCTGTTGCTGACCAAACCAACAAAAGCCACTTCCATTTCCTTTGCCTATTCTATGTGTTTTGCTTTCCAGTTGATAAAACGTGTCTTGCACACTATGGCTATCTTCTTTCTGGAATGACTGTAATTAAAGGTCCTACAACTAAAAAATGGTTGTGGAGATAGGATAGTAGATTGGAGTCAAGGCAATTCCCAAGTTCTCACTGAGAAGATTGACTTGGCTATGAATCAGAAGCTAGGGAATATTTCTGAAGTAGAAGTCCCACACATGATCAGAGGACATCATCTGAAACCTCACAATTTTGGTGGTGAGGGAATGCGTACTATGGAAGAAGACTATCATTCAGACCACCACAAATTTTTGTTGTATCTCTCAGCCTTCTTCACTCATCTGTGCTCAAGCTGAATCTGAGGTCTGGTAATGGCTGTGGCAGGGAGAGAAATGATAGCTTTCCTGATGTCTCCTAAAGATATTACCCTGCTCCAGTCTCTTCATGACTTCCTGTCCTGCTCTATCTAAATTATGCTAGAAAATAACTTCTAATAAATCTATTAAATATGCATTCTAAGACAGACAGTTTTGCAGAATCTGAGTTTTTCCTCCCCCCAAAAAATTAGGAAATCTCTTGTCACTGGAGGAGGCGTGAGAACAAACCCTATTTTAATTAGCTTTTTCTTTTTCTCTGCCCTGCAGTTGTGGTTGCAAATGCTAACTCCTCACCGTGTATCTTGTCTTTGAACACAGATAATAGGTCTTGTGACATGACCTGACACTTTTGAATAGCCTGATTGCTTGCCTGTCATTCATATTTCCATCTTTGTTTTTAAGAGCTCAATGTACTCAACAATTTTTCCAAAGCTTCTCCAATCATTTGGAGCTTTCACTCTTCAAGGCTCTCAAGGAAGAGTTTCTGGGAACAGTATTTTCTGAAATCTTATACATTCAAAATTGTATGTCTGTTGCCATAATAACTGAAATTCTCTTTGGCTTGGACTATTTTTCCTTGAATTTCTCATAGATGTTTTTACTTATTGATTATTAAATGATAATCATGATGCTAACATGATTTCCTTTCCCTTTTAATAAGTTGATCTCTGCATAATGTATAAAGGATCTCTTTTTATCTTTAAAGTCCAACAATTCTATGATGATATATCTCACTGTTGACTTTTCTTTATTGATACTCACAGGTACCCAGTATGAAACTTTTTTCTGATTCATTTTTTGTTTTTCTTCTTTATATGTATCCCATTCATGCATATATTTTCTCTTAGCTTTTCTTCTCTATCATGTCCTCTCTACTCCTACTTACCATTTATTCCATTTTCAATTTCTTGGCTTTTCTTATTACTATCTGTTATGTCCCTTCATATTCTTTCAATGGTACTACTTCTTCCTTGTCATCTTTGTAATTTTTTTCTGAAATGAGGTTTTCCCTTTTCTTCTTTACCTTTTAATTATCTATTACTACATAATAAACTATCCTAAATCTTGGAACATTGGAAAAACAAAATACTCACGTATTTTGCTTCAACCCTGTTGTTTTAGCAGGGCTTGGAGAAAAACATATGTCTCTATTCCACCTGGCATCAACTCCAGTGGTTTGCCTGGGGCTAGAAGATCCTCTTCAGAAATGGCTTATTCACATGGCTCACTCACTCACCTGAGTGTTCTGATGGAGCCTCAGTTATTTTTCATGTGGACTTCTCCATCTCAACTGGGCTTACTCACAGGAAGGTGCCTGGTTTACCAAGGCAGGCATTCCAAAAAACAAAATTTGAGGCAGTGGCAGAGACCATATTGCCTTCTATAATTTGCCTCAGAAGTCAAATATTTTCACTTCTTTTTTTTATGTTATGTTAATTACCATACATTACATCATTAGTTTTTGATGTAGTGTTCCATGATTCATTGTTTGCATATAACACCCAGTGCTCCATGCAGAATGTGCCCTCTTTAATACCCATCACCAGGCTAACCCATCCTCCCATCCCCCTCCCCTCTAGAACCCTCAGTTAGTTTTTCAGTGTCCATAGTCTCTCATGGTTTGTCTCCCCCTCTGATTTCCCCCCTTCATTCTTCCCCTCCTGCTATCTTCTTCTTCTTCTTCTTCTTCTTCTTCTTCTTCTTCTTCTTCTTCTTCTTCTTTTTAACATATAGTGTATTATTTGTTTCAGAGGTACAGATCTGTGATCCAACAGTCTTGCACAATTCACAGCACTCACCATAGCACATACCCTCCCCAATGTCTATCAACAAGCCACCCCATCCCTCCCACCCCCCACCACTCAGCAACCCTCAGTTTGTTTCCTGAGATTAAGAATGCCTCATATCAGTGAGGTCATATGATACATGTCTTTCTCTGATTGACTTATTTCACTAAGCATAACACCCTCCAGTTCCATCCACGTCGTTGCAAATGTTTTCACTTCTGCTGTATGCTGGTACTAGATACAGTTACAAGAGCTTGCCAAGATAGAAGGGAGGAACTTAGACTTTATATTATAATGGAGGAGTGTCAAGGTTCTAGAAGAGTATATGGGACAGGACATGGTGTTGCAGCCATACTTGAAGAATATAATCTGCCACATTAACTGAAATATTTTATTCCAGTTTCACACTTCCTGCTGTTTGGCTATCAACTCCTATTTCTGTCCTTAAAAAATATATATTTTATGTGTAAAACTTTGTCATAATTTTAACTCCATATTTTTCTTCTTATTCTTTACTGATCAATGATCTGTATTTATTTTTATAGATTATTTTGATTACACAGTTCATTTATGAAAAGTTGGATTTTCATAGACCAGCTATTAATAAAAGGATGCTATTGCTTAGAGATACAGATAAAGGTTGCTTGCCCAGTGTCTTAGTAAAGGGTTTATCTGTTTTAGTGACAGGTAATTTATTAATTAATGAAGCTTTTAAGACAAGAATTCAGCCCCCTCTTCTGCCACAGAATTTCCAATGTCCTTTTCTCCCACTTCTTTTGGTGTGCAATTCTAATCCATTTATTTTTAGATTCCCTTGTTTTGATCCTCTCTCAGGGTTGGGAGTCCATTTCTTTTGGAGGCTAATATTTGCTGATATTTTCACACTTTTGCAAAACCTTAACACTCTCCATTTTCCCCGATGCATGAACTACCTTGCAATAGCAAAGCAGATTTTCATGCCAATTTTGCTTGGTTCAGATACTCACTCCTCTCATATTCTTCAATAGAAATGTAATTCACATAACATAAAATTCATGCATTTAAAATTTAAAACTCAAAGGTTTTAGTAAGTTCACAAGGTTTCACAAACATTGCACTAATTCTAGAATATTTTCATCATCTTAAAATGAAACCCCCTCTCTTCAGAGGGGAACTTCCTTGGGAACCACTAATTTACTTTCTGTTTGTGTGGGTTAGCTATTCTGAACATTTCAAGGAATCATACAATAAGTGGCTTTTTGTGTCTTTTTTCTTTCATTTTGCATATCTTTTCATAGTTCATCCAAATTGTAGCAGGGATCAGTACGTCTTTGCTTTTTGTGGCTGATTATTTTTCTAGTATGTCAATATTCCGCTCTTTCCTAATCCATTCATCAGTTGATGGACACTTGAGGTGTTTTCACTGTGGCTATTATGAATAATATGAACATTTGTGTATAGTTTTTGTGTGAACGTAGGTTATCAATTCTCTTGGATATATAACTTTGAGTAGAACTTCTTGGTCATATGGTAACTCTTTGTGGAATGTTCCAAAAAATTGCAAAGATGTTCTTCAAAGTGACTGTAATGTATTATATTCTTACCAGCAATGTATGAGGGTTCCAGTTTCTCAGAATTATCATTAACACTTACGATTGTCTATCTTTTTTTATTATAGCCATCCTCATGGATATGAAATGGTATGTCATCATCCTTTTGATTTGCATTTCTCTAATGACTAATGATGTAGAACATGTTTCATGTGCTTAATGGGTATTCATGTATTTTCTTTGGTGTAATATCTAGTCTAGTCATTTGCCAATTTTTAATTGGGTTATTTACCTTTTTATTTTTGCGTTGTAATAGCACTGTATATATTCTGATACTAAACTCTTACCAAATATATAATTTTAAAATTTAAAAACATTTTCAAATATTCAACCCAATCTGTGGGTTGTCTTTTAACTTTATTGAGACCACCTTTGAAACACAGAAGTTATAATTTTGATGAAGTCCAACTTATCTATTTTTTCTTTGACTGATTATGTTTTAAGTGTCATAGCCAAGAAACCACTGCCTAATCAAAGACCCAATGATTTACACCTATATTTTCTTCTAATATGAATTTTAGCATCAGGCTATCAATTTCTACAAAGAAGCCATCAGGGATTTTGATAGAAATGTATAGATAAACTTAGGGTATATCGCCATCTCAATAAGAGTAAGTCTTAATCTATGAACGTGAGGTATCTTTCTATTTATTAGATCTTTAAATTCTTTCAGCAATATTTTGTACTCTTCAGTGTATATGTTTTGCACTTGCTTTAATTTTATTTCTAAATATTATATTCTTTTTGATGTTATTGTAACTAGAAATATTTTATTACATTTATTTTTAGATTTTTTTATTGCTAGTATATAGAAATACAATTGATTTATGTATTTCACTTTGTATCCTATGACCCTGATGAATTAATTTATTAGCTCTTGTAGGTTTTTTTATTGATAGATTCCTTAGGATTTTCTAAATATTGACATACCTCAATTTATTGTGTCTTGCTTTATGGTGCTCCACAGATATTATGTGATATTTATTTATTTATTTATTCATTTTTACAAATTGAAGGTTTGTGGCAACTTTGAGTCGAACAAGTCTACCAGAGCCATTTTTCTAACAGCATTTGCTCACTTCATGCTTCTATGTCACATTTTGGTAATTCTCATAACATTTCAAACTTTATTATTAAACTATTACATTTGTTATGGTGATCTGTGATCAGTGATCTTTGATGCTAATGTATTTGTTTTGGAGCACCATGAACCATACTCATATAAGATAACAAAATTGATCAAAAAATGTTGTGTGTGCTTTGCTTCACTTACTGGCCATCTCCGCACCATTTTCCTTTCTCTCCCCAGGGCCTGGAAGTCAACAATATTGAAATTAGACCAATTAATAACATACCATGGCTTCTAAGTATTCAAGGAAAAGGAAGAGTCATATTTCTCTCACTTTAAATCAAAAGTTATGAATTATTAAGTTTAGTGAGGAAGGCATCTCGAAAGCTGAGATAGACTGAAAGCTAGGCATCAAGTCTAGGAAGATTGAGAAAATTCAGATATGGATTTCTGCTATGCTCTTGCTATAAGTAGTATTATTTTAATCTAGATTCTTAAGATTAGAAATTTTAATTATGGAAGAGGGGGAAATCGGAGGGGGAGACGAACCATGAGACTATGGTCTCTGAGAAACAAACTGAGGGATCTAGAGGGGAGGGTGTCGGGAGATGGGTTAGTCTGGTGATGGATATTAAAGAGGGCACATACTGAATGGAGCACTGAGTGTTATATGTAAACAATGGATCATGGAACAATACATCAAAAACTAATGGTGTAATGTATGGTGATTAACATAACATAATAAAATAAAAATAAAAAACAAATTTTAATTATGCTGTTGTTTGTATAGTTCAAATGAACACTATTTTTAAAAACATTAAGATGGGTGTTTCTTCTAAGAAATTGTTAAAGACTTCTGAAGAGCATCAAGCAATATGTTAAGTAATTATTAGATGTTTTGTCTTCTAAACCACTGACTACAAATTTAAAAATTAATTCATCTTCTTCTGCTTGTGTTAACTACCCTTCCAATTTATGAGAATTTTTCAGATTCAAGCATTTATATCTCATTTATAATTTCTTAGTGTCCTAATGTTAACAAGGTTTTAGAATTCTTTGTACATCATTGATAGAGAAAGGAAGGGAGAAAGGAAGAAAGGAAGTAAGAAAGAAAGAAAGAAAGATAAAAGGAAGAAAGAAAGAAGGAGAAAAAGGGAAAGGAAAGAAGGAAGAGGAAATGGAATTTTTTGCAAATTTGGTACACTTAACAGGAAACATTTTTTTATATGAACATCCATTTGGTGCTTTTATTCTACATGAGTTATCTATAGTCATTGAAAATTGTTTAATTTTATTTTCACTTTGTTCCATTTTATGTCCACTTTGATATTTTACATATTGGTAGACATTTAAAGCTATAATGTTTTTTCACTATTTAGTTTTAGTTTTTATTTTAATATTCTTTTAAAAAATGTATTCAGGTATAATTGACATACAATATTATATTAAGTTCAGGTATATTACAGAGTGATTCAACATTTGTAAACATTGTGATATGGTTACCACAACAAGTCTAGTCACTATGTCGTGTTACAAAGTTAATACAATATTACTGACTGTATCCCCCATGCTGTGTATTACAACCTCATGGCTTATTTTTTTTAAGGATTTTATTAATTTATTTGAGAGAGAGAAAGCATGAGAGAGAAAGAGATCATGAGCAGGGGAGAGGGGTAGAGGGAGAACCAGATTCCCCGCTGAGCAGGGAGCCAGATACAGGACTTGATCCTAGGACCCTGAGATCATGACCTGAGCTGAAGGCAGACACATAACTGACTGAGACACCCAGGTGCCCAGCTTATTTATTTTATAGTACAAATAACTTAAAATGTGTACAATCGAATGGAGAACATTAAAATAACAAATCTAAATGAAATATTTCAAATTTAAATGTAGTTAGCAAGTGATACTTGTATTAGTGTTTGGGATCCATGAAGATTAGGACATTTCTTATTCTTTAGAATTTCAGTAATGATCTGTCACTGTTTCAATAGTTCATAAACATTTTTTAAATAAAGAAAGGCTTCTTACTTCTATGAAAACTTTGAAACTATTTTTCTCACTGAGTAGATTAAGTAATATATAAATTGTGAATAGTTGGATATTTAGGAACTTTATCTACCCTTCAAGTAAAAAAAAAATTCTGCTGGTGTAATATATCCTGGTAGATATATCAAGATCTTCAAAAGTCTTTCATTAATGCTGACTTATGTAATGAATTTTACTTAGACTATCTTTTATACCTCAGGTTAATTTTATTTTTGTGAATTAAGTATATTAAGTTTTAGCACACAAATCTCTATTATTTTTAGCATATTGCTTAGTATCCAAAAACCAAAAATTATGGAGGAAGCCTTGCCAATTATAGTGCTGACAATAGAATCATAAATTTTCTTGACCCTATGTTGAAGGGTGACATGGTTAAAAAAACTCTGAACATTTTTTTCCTATGAGCTTGAATAGAACAAAAGACTTAAAATAAAATAAAACATATAAAGTATGTTTTAAATAAAACATATAAAATATGTTTAAAATAAATATAAAACAAAAAGACTTTTGTTTATGAAATGAACCCGAACAGATGTTGACATATTGTAAATGCTTAAGAAATGATAGTTGGATCTAGTATGACATTAAATAGTCTCATCAAAAGGAAGTGAGTGGTGGAATGAGAAGAGATTATCATATGAGCACAAATGTTGGAACCAAAGGCATTGGCCTAAAAACAAAAGAAATTATAGAAACACAGTAAAATCTTTCAGATATATAAAAATAAAGTCACATAAAGGGAAGATTAGATTTCAAAGACACAGGGGTAAGAATGAAGAACAATACATGAAAAGTACATGATCATTTCATGAATTGTATTTGAAAATACTTGTCTCCAGAGCTTTTCAAAAAGAGAATCATCTCTAATTTTTGTCTGAAATTGTTCAAGCCTCAGATATTTGGACTATTGCAAAAGGATTTAGATACTGGGTTGTGAAATAGACTTTACCGGGGTCATTAAACGTAGGCAAACGTTTGAAATCAGGTGTTTTGCTTTGATTTTCTTACATTATCTGTAATTTATTAAAACAAAACTTTAAGCCACATATTCTCATATGCTCCAATGTTGGTTTAGAATATGAATTGTTTTCACTATTTACTAGTTTTGTGTCCATGAAGAAAATGTTATTTTATCTTAAACTTCAGTTTTTTCAATCTACTTTTAATTTTTTTAAAGATTTTATTTATTTATTTAAGAGAGAGAGAGAGTGTGTGCATGAGCAGGGGGGAGGGGCAGAGGGTGAGGAAGAAGCAGACTCCCCGCTGAGCTGGGAGCCTGACACTGGGCTTGATCCCAGGTTCCTGAGATCATGACCTGAGCCAAAGGCAGATGTTTAACTGACTGAGCCATCCAAACACCCCAGTTTGTTCAATCTTAAAAGAGATATTAATGAACACATCAAAGTGGTGTCGTGTAGATTATATATTAACATAACATGAGATTATAAATATTAAAGGTAAGCATTGTAACTTAGAGTCAGCTTCTCCATGTACAATTAAGTGGTGAAATTGACCATGCACTCGGTCTTACCACTGTGACTGAGCTTACCACTGGATTGAGTCATGATTAATTTCAATCACAATGTCATCCCCCAAAAGTTAAGTATTTTTTGTTTATTTGCTTGCTACCCTTCCACAATTTGACTCAAATAAAGGATTTCACTTCTATGTTTTTTTAAAGATTTTTTATTTATTCATTTGAGACACAGAGATACAGAGAGAGAGAGAGCATGAGCAGGGAGAGGGGCAGAGGGAGAAGCAGGCTCCCTGCTGAGCCAGGAGCCCGATGTGCGGCCGGATCCCAGGACCCTGGGATCATGACCTGTGCCGAAGGCAGACGCTTAACCATCTGAGCCACCCAGGCGCCCTTTCACTTCTATTTTTAGTTTTTGGTTTTTTTTAAGATTTTGTGTATTTATTTGACAGAGACAGAGACAGCGAGAGCAGGAACACAAGCAGAGGCAGAGAGAGAAGCAGGCTTCCCGCCAAGGAGGGAGCCCAATGTGGGACTCGATCCCAGGACCCTGGGATCATGACCTGAGCCGAAGGCAGATGCTTAAGGACTTTGCCACGGAGGCGCCCTTGTTTTTTTTGTTTTGTTTTGTTTTTTTGTTTTTTTTTAAGAAGACTGAAATCATACTAAGTATATTTTCCAACTACAATGGTACAAAACTAAAGACCAACAATAAAACAAAGCTGGAATCTACAATGTAAATATTAAATATTTAGCATGTAAATATTAAACAACACGCTACTGCACAAGGAATGGGCCAAATAAGAAATCAGATGGCAGATCAAAATATGTTTCAAAACAACATAAAAAGAAAACACAATATTCCAAAACCTATGGGAGGCAGCAAAAACAGATGTTAGATGAAATTTATGCTATAAATCCTTGATTAAGAAAAAACATTCATATAAACAGCTTAACATTACACCACAAGGAACTAGAAAAAGAAGAAACTTAGCTGAAATTTAGTAGGGGAAAGAAATAACTAAGAAAAATCAGAAATAAATAAAATAGAGACTAGAATAAACAATAACATAACATTAAAAGTAATCAGCAGATTTTCCAAAAAAATTGTGCAGTGCTTTAACTACATTTACTAAGAGAAAAAAGAGGGAAAACTCAAAAACCAAAATGAGAATTGGAAGAGAAAACAATACAACAGATAACACAGAAATACATAGTATGATAACAGATTACTATAAACACCTTTAATGGTTTGTTACTTATCTATAAATAAAACTTTTTATGTTAAAAAATGAAATTTCAATCAAGTATTCCAGCAGTAATTAACACCATATTTATTGCACATGATTTTTTTACTCAATGTATTGCTAAAAAGATCCCCTGACAAGTATACTGCCCCATTTTTGAAGGAAAAACCCGCATTGAGTTCCTTTTATTTAATTATGTGCTGTCAAACCAGGCAATCTTAGAATAGTATTATATAATTTGACAAAGTGCTTCAAACAGGATTTCATTGATGTTGTAAGTACAAAAGAAAAGAAATTTTCTTTTTGAGAATAGAACTTTTTTCTAGAAATCATCTGTGGTATGTGTGGCTTTAAAGTGTAATTATAATAGTGTTTTGTGTGGGCTGATTGATTAACTGAAATTATTCATTTATTCATCTACATGAATATAGTTTAATCAAAATAATTATTAATTTCTCAGACATTTCTAGACTTTATATTAAGTATGTCTTCAATTATAGCTTCTAATTCAAATTGAAACCTCTTGCAATTGTTTAGGAGGAAAATTACATGGAACGCAAAATAAAGGTGGCTAAATTACTTCTAAATATGTAGTTCATTTGGCAAGATTTTTATTTGGGAACTGGAAATTTAGCATTAAAAGTTCCAATGAGGGAAACAAATCAAGGACTGGGAAGAATACGTTTAGTCAGTGATAGAGATATATAATTTCCACATCTCAAAAAAATTAAAAACAAAAAAGAATGACAAGGATACTATAAACTCTTGCTCATTTCATAAATGACATAGAGTATTTAAATTAAATCCCTGATGAGCATGGATGCAAAAATTCTCAATAAACTACTAGCAAAGTGAATCCAACAATAATATATATGATGCCTCCAGCTTTGTTTTTCTTTTTCAAAGTTGTTTTCACTATCTTTTGTCATTCTATACAAATGTTAGGATTGTTTGTTCTAGCTCTATGAAAAATATTGTTGGTATGTTGATAAGGAGTAGGATTGCATTAAACGTATAAATATATATGGAATGGAATATTACTCAGCCATAAAAACGAATGAAATCTTGCTATTTGCAATGACATGAATGGAGCTAGACAGTATTATGCTAAGTGAAATAAGTCAGTCAGAGAAAGACAAATACCATATGATTTCACTCATATGTGGAATTTACGGAACAAAATAAACGAGCAAAAGAAAAAAGAGAGTGAGAGGCAAACCAAGAAACAGACTCTTAACTATTGAGAACAAACAGCTGGTTACCAGAGGGGAGGGGGTGGGGGGTTGGGTTAAATAGGTGTTGGGGATTAAGGAGGGCACTTGTGATGAGCAGTGATGAGCGCCCAGTGTTATGTGGAAGTGTTGAATCATGATATTACACTCTTGAAACTAATATTACACTGTATGTTAAGTGGAATTTAAATAAACCTTAAAATATAAATAAATAAAATGGACTACTCCTGCAAACTCTACTTTACAAATAAATAAATACATTTGTTACTAATTACATAAAAATGTTTCAGCTTTTACAAATGATGTGTTTTTTCCAGATCCTTTGGTAAAAAGGATAAGTCATCTGGTAAACATACCCAATTTACAGTTTTGTTCATCATGAACATAGATTTGAAGGCAATTGCTTAAATATTAATTTACTCATGAAATTGTTGTTTATCACTTCTATTCTCTACTTACCCACTTCTGCATGCCGTTTTTTATTTCATATTTCTCTCTCTCTTTTTTTTTAAAGATTTATTTATGTATTTATTTAGAGACACAGAGAGAGTGAGCACATGATTCAGGGGTGGGGCAGAAGGAGAGAGAGATTCTCAAGCAGACTCCCCACCCTGCATAGAGCCTGACACAGGGCTTGATCCCACCACCCTGGCTGCTTAACTGACTGAGCCACCCAGGTATCCCTAATTTCATATTTTTCTTACATACATAAATACAAGGCTTATATTCAGCCACTAGATTGAAAATAGCTACAGAACAAGTTGATTTAATATTGAAGTCTTTAAGTAATTTTATACTATTTGCAAATATTTATTAATAACTTCAATAAAATATAAAATTAATAATGTATATTCTAATACAAAGACATTAATTGAAGTTACAAAATGCTAGGGCAACCTGGTAAATGGCTTCTTAGTATATCCTGAGTTAGATTTAGTTGATGATAGATATAATTATAAACATCTCAGAGAATTTTAAGAATTAGAAAATATTTTAATATACTTGATTTTAGTTCATCCAAGAATAAGATTGGATCATTAAGTAAAAAATGATGTACATAAAAGTATTCATTTATTGAAGTTATAAGTCACCTAATAATTTTCTTTTTTTTTAATTTTCTATTATTATGTTAATCACCACACATTACATCATTCGTTTTTTGATATAGTGTTCCATGATTCATAGTTTGTGCATAACACCCAGTGCTCCATGCAGAAAGTGCCCTCTTTAATACCCATCACCAGGCTAACCCGTCCCCCCACCCCCTCTCCCCTCTAGAACCCTCAGTTTGTTTCTCAGAGTCCATAGTTTCTCATGATTCTTCTCCCCCTCCGATTTCCCCCCCTTCATTCTTCCCCTCCTGCTATCTTCTTCTTCTTTTTTTTTCTTAACATATTGCATTATTTGTTTCAGAGGTACAGGTCTGTGATTCAACAGTCTTGCACAATTCACAGCCCTCACCATAGCACATACCCTCCCCAATGTCTATTACCCAGTCACCCCATCCCTCCCACCCCCTGACCACTCCAGCAACCCTCAGTTTGTTTCCTGAGATTAAGAATTCCTCGTATCAGTGAGGTCATATGATACATGTCTTTCTCTGATTGACTTATTTCACTCAGCATAACACCAGTTCTATCCATGTCGTTGCAAATGGCAAGATCTCATTCCTTTTGATGGTTGCATAATATTCCATTGTGTATATATACCACCTTTTCTTTATCCATTCATCTGTTGATGGACATCTTGGCTCTTTCCACAGGTTGGCTATTGTGGACATTGCTGCTATAAACATCGGGGTGCACGTACCCCTTTGGATCCCTACATTTGTATCTTTGGGGTAAATACCCAGGAGTGCAATTGCTGGATCGTATGGTAGCTCTATTTTCAACTGTTTGAGGAACCTCCATACTGTTTTCCAGACAGATGTTGGCGGGGATGCAGAGAAGGGGGAACCCTCCTGCACTGTTGATGGGAATGCAAGCTGGTGCAACCACCTAAAAATTTTCTTTTGTTTTAAACTCAGAGATAACTAATGGGTATGGGAGCAGTCCTAGTACAGTTGAGGTTGACCTTGGAGGTCATCAAGGAAACAACACAGTAATGGACAGTGATGGCCTATATGCAGCATCTTTCCACTGTCCTAGAGTGGCTTTGTCCTGATGAGAAAGGGGAGCAAATGGCTGGGAAGGCAATTTAGTGGCATTGTTGATGGAAACTTTCATGGCAATGTGGGAAGTCCGGGCATTCTGGCGTGTGCCAGGCTATAAAGCGTAAGCACCACATTTAGTCACCTACAAGTTGCAACAAAACACCACGGATTGAGTAGTTGTCACAAGAAGTGGATATGTTTCCCTGTGTCAAGTAATACCTAAGAGAGGTCATAACTCATCCAAAGACGGCAGTATCAGAGTAATTACACAACTATTTTCTAAAACTCAACTAATGATTTGGGAATTCTTAGAATGGTATGATAAAATGTCTTATACCTTATAAGTTATAACAGCTTATGACTATAATTCATACCATGGGATAAGCATTTTGTGACTTTATTTTAGTTACAGAATATAAATGTTTGACTTGATTTTACATTGCATTATTTTGTTTGAAAGGTCTTTTTGCATTCCCATAAATACTTTCCATTTGTAGGCTCCTATTTTTTTATTGTTGTTGCTTGTTTAAAAAGGAACTATGCTCAGACTATAACAAGCAATAATTTTGTTTTCTTTTTAATTCCATTAATGGGACTGGTGGCAAGAAAAAACAGGGTCAAAAGAGAGGATGTGGGATTTTTGTTGTTGTTGTTATTATATGCTAGCCCTGGAGTCAAGGTGTTAGATACTTCTACACATAATGTCAAGTGCCATCAAATTTCATTTTCCGGGGTGCCTGGGTGGCTCAGTTCTTAAGCGTCTGCCTTCGGCTCAGGTCATGATTCCGGGGTCCTGGGATCGAGCCCCGCATCGGGCTCCCTGCTCAGCGGGAAGCCTGCTTCTCCCTCTCCCACTCTCCCTGCTTGTGTTCCTTCTCTCGCTGTGTCTCTCTGTCAAATAAATAAAAAATCTTTAAAAAAAAAGTTTCATTTTCCTTTGCTTACATATAAGTTTAAATAAGCAGAAACACTTAATATTAAGAAAGAAAGACCAGCAGATCCTAATGCAAGAAGAATGACAAATAAAAAGAGAGTAGATGAATTAGTGTATTCTTCACATACACCAAAGTTGGCAAAGATCCATCCAAGATGAAATAAAGTCCTTCCTTGATTGAATACATTTGCTTCTGGGATCTCAAATTATTTTTCTCTTTATTAAGGAAATCTGAAAGAAATGTCAGAAAAAGCTACATTTTAGTGACAATTAGTAGAAAAGTATGGCTGCTTTTTATTCAATTAAATATTTTCTCTGCTTTGAGCCACTTTCTGTCACCACGCGGATGGGCAGTTTCATTGTTTTGGGTATTCATAGTGATTACCACAGTACTGGATAGATTCTAGTAAAAAAATAATTGTTTATTAGGTCAAAAAAAGTGAGTTATAATAAGGAAAATAAAATCTGGGGGAAGAACAACATGTGACTAAGTGGAAAAAGTCAATTATGAATTCACCTTTGAGTGTGCAAATTCCCTTTTATACTGTTATGAGGTTACACACTGAAATTTGTAAGTAGAGCAAATGTGCTTTTCCCTGGCATAACTGTTATAAGATAATGAGAGGTAATAAACATAAAAAATAATACTAAACAAATATAAAACTAAATGTAATTCGGCACAATTTACTTCCTTTCTCCTTCTGCATATTACTCTTTCCAAAGAGGCCTATGTGATAGCCCCCCCCCCCAATATGGATGAAACTTCCATACATGCATTTTATAGGAAAAGAAAGAGTAAAATAGCATTGAATGCTAACTGCATGTTAGACACAACACAACTATTTCTTCGATCTTTACAGTAATTCACAAAGATTAAAATTATGTTTTTCAAATTGATGAAGAGAAAATTATATTTCTTTTACAGTTAATGTGAGATATGAGTGATTAAATAAAATGCATGTGTTAGCTCAGCAAGGAAGACCTAGACTTTGAAACGAGTTCTGTTTCAAGGCAGACTTTAAAACAGTATAAGCCAACAGTGCTTTGGAGAGAAAAAGTAGTGAGATGCTAAGTGTCAGAGAGAAGTGTCATTCACTGGAGTTGAATTTCAAACACACAGTATTTGCTTCCAGTGATAATTTTAGCTTTTTTCATGACTTAGTACTCTTCCTTTCCTACCCAGTATATATGCTCCTGTAGGAATAATAGAAATAAAACTCAGCGTTGACCATTCCCTCCCCTTGAACCAAATTATGTAGTTCTGTCTTCATTTATTCCCAACATTTCAAAGTCAGCCTAGCATTTAATCAATCTGCAATCTGACCTTTACCTTTCCAAAATGTTTAGCCATTCAACCCTACTATTCCACATAGACCTTAAAATCCAGGTACATTAATCCACTTACTTGTCCTCAATTCCTTTTTTAACTTTCCATCTGCCCCTTTATTCGTTTGGCCCTTTCTTGTCTCTGGGGAACTGTTCCCACCAAATACATTTGTTGAAATTCTTCCAGAAATCAAAGGCCAGTTAAATCCCACAGCCTAAAAGAAGACTGACTTCTAGATTCCCATAAGGAATGACTTCTACTTTTGAATAATTCTGAAATATAGAAATGGAGCTTCATTTATCTTGTGCCTATTCACCTTAACTTCCTCCAAAAGGGAGTATGGAAAGCAAACTTAATAGGTCTCTATAATAGCTAATACTCGATTATTTGACATATTGAATCTAGTAAATATATTTTCATTTTTAAGCTGAATTTACATAAGTCTCAATATTTTATTATTTTTAAAACGATATACACTGCATTTGCTATAGGAAATTACATTATTTCAGGTACTAAAAATGAAAATGACAATGTAAGCTGTTTATTAACTATTTAAAAGTTGAGACAATCAAATAATTTAGAAAAAGCTTAATTTTACAAATATTTTGGTGAGATGAAGTCTGTTTTATAAGCAAAATAATGTTGTCTCCAGTAGTGTTTCCCCAAATCTACCCCTGGTATTCCTAGGAATTCTATGAAGCATTTTAGGAGCAACTTCAACCTTTATTTACATTCACCTGAGTCAAGCTTCTCTTCATTTAAATTTTTAAAAGAATGTAAGATTTCCATTGGCTAGACTGTTATTAATAAAGCGTAAGTAAAATGTTAGACATTTATTGGTTAAAGTTAACCATGACAGCATAAATAGTCCAACAGTTTGTATCTTCACTCTCTTTACAACACATTTATTTTTTTAATTTTGTTAATTTAAATTCAATTAATTAGCAGACAGTATATTATTAGTTTCAGAAGGTACTGTTAGAGTACATGTAAAATGTTTCTTTTTTTTAAAGGGAAATAAAAGAATGACAAAATACGCAAACAATGAATCATGGAACACTACATCAAAAACTAATGATGTAATGTATGGTGATTAATATAACATAATAAAAAAATAAATAAATAAAATTACAGCAAACTAAAAAAAATATATATTTCTAGAAAATCTTCAGACAATATGAACAATGTGAGAGCCCAGAGATTCAGACCAAAGCTTTTCTAGTAATTTTGGAGCATATCGGTAAAATTTACTATGGGGTAGTTTAAAAGCACTATTTTCATGCTATAACTCTTTATTTAGGGCTCCTAGAAAGTATGAACATTTGATCATTTGATTCCTATACATAAAAGATGAGATTAATATCTTGAATTTTTGTACACATATAATAGCTCTTCTTTCAATAACATCCCTTAAAATCTATGCAAGTAATGACAAGAGCCCATAACGGAGTTATCATGAAGTACTGAATACTGATAAACAAATCTCCAATTAAACATAACATAAAATTGTTAAAGAGTTTTCAGTCTATTGAATTTATTAAATTTTAACAAGAACAAAAATTTATATTAAACCAACTTTTTAAGGGAAATGCTGACTTCTGACATGCTTTATCAACTAACAGATACGAATAATGTTAAATACATTTCACATGTTCATGAATGAACTACAGTTTACAGTTTAGCCATATGAATTCATATGTTATGTGAAAGTGCTTTGTAATGAATCTATTTTAAAGCAGCTTGCTAGTTAAGTTTAAAAAGAGAGGTTATTGATGTGAAAAGAAAAGCGGAAGGGAGAAAGAATTGACTCTGGCTTAGCAGAAATCAAAGTGACAAAAAAAAGAAAATCCCACAAGACAGAAATATTTTTAGCAGACATTTGAAAAATGTATAAGTGGTAGAAATTGGTATACAGACCAGATTGAATTTTAGTAGAGCTATTCTCCATTTTGAGGGGAAAACCACATCAAAAAGAAACTATTAAGTCAGGACTTAATAATGTACTGGTGCTCAATTATTTAATCAGAAGAGAAACTCCACAACTAAACCAGGTTCCTATAAACATAGAGATTATCTTCAGGATGATGTCATGCTCTTTTTCATAAGAAGGGGAATCACAGGTCAGTAGGAAACAGTAGTAAGGATTTGGGGAGAAAGAAGGTATTTAGTGGAGAAGATTTAAGCTGTTAAGCTTTTAAGATCTTTGTTACGCCTATAGTTGACTGGACAAGAAAAAAAAGCCGAATACAGGAACTGATTTTTCCCTTTAAAATCATCTAAAGTATAATTTATATTGTCATTATAAGTAAGAGCAAAAATACTATTTTCTGAAATAAATGAAGAGGTGAAGACAAACAAGTTTGGCAAAATGATAAAATATGAGAGGAAGTTTATTTCTTTTAAATGAACTCTGGGAAGATGTTATCAATATAGAAATGCTACAGGTAAGCACAAGGTAAATTGTAGATTTAAATATAGAAGAAAAGTTATGTACTAGCCAGAGACTCTAATTTATGTTTAGAACCATCCAGATACCTATCAGTGTTTTCATTTTGACCAACCTTATACTTTATGTAAACAAAACTAATTTTACTGATATAGCTAGATAGAAAAGTTATACTAACCATTCTTAAGCAAAATTATTTGATTGAATTCTACTTGATTATAAATAAAATGACATAAATCAATTTTGTCTTAATTAAAATAAGGCACAATTTAAGCTTGAGTTATAAATGTATGGAATTTGTAGTATTATTACTCCCAAATTTAACATTGTATTCCTTTTCTTTATAGCAAATAGCCCCTATATTAGTATTTTTAAAACTGTACACAATTCAGGACATGCCCATGTTAGAAATATTTTAAATAACAATTTCATGTGTGTATAAGTATAGTCCTTATTCCATCATTTTCATGGGTAAGGCAAAAATAAATCATTATGTCTTTGTGTGATATGATTACTACCTTTTGACATAAAATAATTAAGATCTCTAATGATGTTTTAGAATTTTATAACTATTTTACTTCCAAATATCATTGTGGGAGTTGATTTTGTAACTGACAATCTTGCAGCAATAGGATATTAAAATGGCTATTGCCTATGGTAATGAATGTATATGAAGACTAAATTGAGTTTGAAATGGGTTATTGCCTACAAATATGTAATCTATGATATAATAAATAGAAAAATTAATCAAAATTATTGAAAGCAGATTCACATTTTATCATAAATTTGAAACAAATGTATTGAAAAAATGTTGACTTTTTTGTTCTGATTATTTTACATTCAGTAAAACAGATCTGCAGAAATAATAATGGATTTGGATAATGGATTTCTTTCACACGTGAAGAAAAGCACTTTTGAATATTTGCTTTAAGTTCCATAGTATTTTTAGATGTTTTGACATACTCCTTGCCATGCTTCTAAGTGTAAGAAAATTTTCTGCTCTTGTTAAACACATGCAAAAAGAATATTTTAAAAATAAAATAAATGGAAATCACTTGTTTAGTAATTTTTAATTATGATCATGTATTCAAATAAAATTACTCTTCATTCCATCTCAAAAATGACTTTACAAGTGACAGACTACAAAACAAAGCAGACCATATTACATGACACAAAAACAGAATGTATTTGCTAAATATATCCCATAAAATATTTTCATTTACTTAGGTAACTGAAGGAAGTGAATGCATTTCAAAATAGAATTCAATTAGCAGCTCTCAATAAAGCGTCTCCTAAATTCCCATTAAGCATTAAAGTACAGACACATAAAATGTTCAGGTGGGGACTCAAGTCAATTAATTTTTAATCCATGCAGTTTTATTTCTTCCAGGACAGATAAAAAAAAAGGGAAAATGTTTAATTCACTTTTGCAAATCTCATGTTACCTTGATGAAGAAATAAAAATAACATAAAAATAAATTTAAAATAGAAAACATAAAATTAGTGGGTGCAAGACTTTTTTTTCCCAATTGGAAAAAAAGATAATGGTAATTTTTACAATAATGAAATGTTTTGTTTTCTGCAATTCCAATAGTTTCATACACATTTTAAGTGAACCGATAAATATTAAACTCTACCATTTCTCTTACTTTTGTTGATTCATGTCATTTTAAAAGTATTTACAGTAATAAGTCATAAAATTCATTCATCCTTTGATTTTATTAAATCGATTTTTTAAATTATTCCAAATTACCAAACCAATTTGCCTGTGCTATTTCTTTAAATCTTATTCCGTTTCTATTATTAAATGTTAATTTTAGAGTTAGGTGTGCTAGCTACAGGGAAAGTAGATTCAGATTTTATGTGCATCACAGCACCATAAAGATTCAATTTAATATACCTTACTAAATCTGAATTTTTCTCTAAGAAATTATTAGAAAGCAAATTGAAATATCCTGGGAACAGTAGGGTTTGGTAGTGGGGGGTGGAAATAAGCATAATTTTTAATTTTTGAAATATAATTTATAACATTCATTTTGGAAAAGAAAAACAAAAAGAGATACATACTAGGACAGAAAGATAGAGTGAGTGAGCATAAATAATATACTAGTGAATAGAGCGAACGTTAACAGTTGGTAAATATGAGTAAAGGGTATACAAGGGCCTTTGTATTATTTTCTTCCTGCCATTTTCTGTACATTTAAAATTATCTCCAAATAAAACTTTAAAAAAATATGTTTTAAATAATTATATGAGACATAGGATGGTGAGGAAATAGCTCTTTTTAGTGATTATAAAAAAGATAAAATTGATCCAGGGTACATATTTAAACGTTATTTATAGCATTCAAAAATTTTAAGTTGAAAGCCTAAGGGTTGTGAAACTTTTCTCCTTTAATGACTAATCTATTTCCTCCTTAATTCTCTATGTTCTCAATTAATTTGGATACTTTATCTGAACTTTGCTTTATTTTAAACCACAGAATGTTAAAGCTGAAAGAGATATAGAACAACTGTCTGATTTTACAGAACAGGAAATTAGGTCTAGAGAAGAAAATTACTTTTCCTGAGCTCGATTGAGATTTTTCCTGAGAAGTTTAATGTAAAAGGTTAGCATTAGCTGTTGATTATGGAGGGATTATGCAGCATCCTTGATATTTTAAATCCTCTCTAAATGAATGTGTTAGACTTGATTATACATAAAGTATCTAAGAGAAAACAATTCAACATTCATTTTCTTTTCTCTCATTCATTCAACAATTCAAAATATTGGAATTCAACATTCAAAATATTTAACAATTTTATGTTTCTAATGATTTTAGATAAAAAATGAATAGCTTTACTTTCTGTTTAATTACATTTTACATGAAATCTAAAACTTATTTTATCTCCTTAGTATAATCATCTCTTTTGAAGATTATTTCTTAAAATGATATTGGATCTCACATGTTTCATATAGCTAGTATGTGCCATAAACTTCATTATTTAAGTACATTTCCCATTGTACAATTTTGTCATTAAATATTATGATCTTTAAAATTGCACTTTAGTTTCTTTAAGAATTTTCTAAAATATGGAATGTTAAGAACAAAGGGAATTTCGTCTAACAGAATATTGTGATGCTAATATATTAATTTTTTTAAAGATTTTTATTTATTTGAGGAAAAGAGAGAGAGAGAGAGAAACAGCATGAGAGGGGAAAGGGTCAGAGGGAGAAGCAGGCTCCCCACTGAGCCAAGAGCCCGCTGCTGGACTCAATCCCAGGACTCCGGGATCATGACCTGAGCCTAAGACAGTCGCTTAACCAACTGAGCCACCCAGGCACCCCTAATATCTTAATTCTTAATTCAAATAAATGAGCTTTTAATTGATAATATGTACTTTTATAATTTTACGCCTATATTATATAAATTATAGTTTTTTTATTTTGAACGATGGTAATCGTTCGTGGTAATTACGTGGTAATACGCCTATATTATAAAAAATTATAGATTTTTTTATTTTGAACGATGGTAATCTCCAGATAAACTTAATAGAAAATTTGAATTATATTTATCTGAATTTTTCATATGTTCCTTAGATAATTCTTTTGTAGAAGTGATCATTAAATTGGCCTTGAAAGAATTAATGGAGTTTAATTTTCCTTAGCAGTTTATTCTGGTTATGAAATATCTGATTAAATGTTTAAGAATAAAATAAATCAAGTAGATAGTCTAGTCTTTTATAATTCTTGTGAATTAATCACCTGTGGACTGTCAGCTTTATAATAAATAGTCCCTCCCAAATTTTAAAACATAAAATTATTAACATCCAGGAAATGCAATAAAAATAAAATTTTAATTATTTTAATGTTTTAAATGTGCTTTCAATTAAAACCTGAGAGTTAATAGTCGGCAAAATAATAGGCAATGAAAGAAATATGATATATAATGGTAGGAATTAAAGTTATAATTTACAATATATGCTACTTACCAAGTTTTTACACAAAAAGCTTGTGAAGGTATTTTGACTTTATACAAAAAACTAGTAAAAATACTTTAGTCTTTGTTATGGACTAAATGTTTGAACTCCCCTGCTACAAATTCATATGTTGAAGGCCTATTACTCAATGTGATGCTATTTGGAGATTTGGCCTTTGGGAAATAATTAGGGTTAGATTAGGTCATGAAGCTAAGTCTTCTTTTTTTTTATTTTTTTTATTATTATGTTCTATTAATCACCATACATTACATCATTAGTTTTTGATGTAGTGTTCCATGATTCATTGTTTGCGTATAACACCCAGTGCTCCATGCAGAACGTGCCCTCTTTAATACCCATCACCGGGCTAACCCATCCCCCCACCCCTCTCCCCTCTAGAACCCTCAGTTTGTTTCTCAGAGTCCATCGTCTCTCATGGTTCATCTACCCTTCTGATTCCCCCCCTTCATTCTTCCCCTTCTGCTATCTTCTTTTTCTTTTTTAACATATAATGTATTATTTGTTTCAGAGGTACAGGTCTGTGATTCAACAGTCTTACACAATTCACAGCACTCACCATAGCCCAATGGGGGACTCAACCCCAGGACTCCAGGATCATGACCTGAGCTGAAGGTGGTCGCCTAACCAACGGAGCAATCCAGGCTCCCCAATAAAAAAAATATTTAAAAAAATTCATTATATTTGTATTTTGTTAATATTCTTCAACAGAGAAGTATTATGTAAGAACTGCATGCCACAAACTTTTACTGATTTTAAGAGTAATATTTCTTTAAATCTTTCTATAAACTAAGAACTGTGCTAAAATCTTTCTTAGGGATTAGTTTAATTTTCATTTTTTTAAGATTTTATTTATTTATTTGACAAAGAGAGCACAAGCAGGCGAAGCGGCCGAGGGAGAGGGTGAAGCTGGCTCTCCGCTGAGCAGGGAACCTGATGCGGGGCTCAATCCCAGGACGCTGAGATTATGACTTAAGCCGAAGGCAGCCATTTAACTGACTGAGCCGCCCAGGGGCCCTAATTTTCACAAAAATACCATGAGGTAGGTGTGATTATCCCAAATTCATGGAGAAAATTGAAATAGAAAGTTTAAGTAATGTGTCCAAGATTAAATATATGATTTTAAACTCATGCACTCTATACTCATGGAGCATACATTCTTATAAATACTAATCTGTCCACAATAGGTGCTGTGTGATTTCTCAAGTACTTCTAAACTAATGCCATATCTAAAAATAAATTTAAAATAGCAATGTGCTCAGAAAGCTCAAGAAAAATATTTTGAGAAAAGCAAGAAAAATATTCTCTAATATTCAGTCTAAGGAAACTAGTATTAAAAATTCTAGAACAGTTTCATTCCCTGATCAAAAATGAATTGGTCTTCCTTTTAAAATTCACTGAATACATTTTTCTTGTGTTTAGGCATCTATTAAAAGGAAAAAGTAATAGCATAAAGCTGGTATAGCATTAGTTAATATGTGTAAAATATCTTGACTTATTTCATAAGTTCATTGGAATACTAATGCATATCATTACCACAAAATATATTGATTTTGTGTTGATTTTCAACATAAAGATGCATTTTGTATTCTACATCTAGATTTGCCTGTGAATTTGGTAATGTAATTTTATAATTTATAAAAACATACAGATAATACATAAAGCATTCTATTGCATCTTGACACTCTCAGGGGACACAGCAACATCCTATAATAGCACTCAACACTTTAGCAGAAGTAAAGGAAGAATAGGAAAATATTACTTTCAAATAGTCTGTGTATTTATTCACAAGGAGCACTTTAATCCAAATCATAACTGAAACACTGGTGTAGGTGGACTAATGGACGTGTTTAAATTGTTATCAAATTAGCTTGAATAATTTCCTGTGACAAGAATTTGTAACACTCAATAGGGTGTGGGGGTAATTTCAGTTTGACATTTTATTTTGATTTCAGAAGTTCCCATATTCTCCTCAAATCTGTCAGAAAAATCTTGACTTTCCTAGAGTATGCTTCAAACCTTCACTAAAAGTTCTGTTTCAAAGTTAGTCTTACCATGACTAGTCCTGCTCAGAGGGTCTGCCTGTTCACAGAGAGCTTTGTTGACTTCATTGAGTAGACCTGTCAATTAGCCTGTCAATTCCTATATTTTTCCTCATATTAGCCTGTCAATTCCTATATTTTTCCTCAGTGACTCTGAGTTTGAGGTACCAGTGAAGCACGCTGTTTTTCTAACACCCTGAAATCTTTGGGATCTCCCAAGAACAAAGGTGAGAATTAGAAAAGTACACCCTTTAGACTAGAAGATAATGCATATTATCCCTAAGGATCCATCCTGAGGTCTTCAAGGACTGAATCCTGAATATGTCTCAATAAAAATGAGCAAATCCAAGCTACTGCCCCATTTTTACATCATTACTTTTCAAGATATGCATCCAAAAAGATATTCTAGATCGTGTCTCCTGAGTTATTCAATCAATAAGTGAGAAATAGAGGTTCATGATTGTTGTAAAGCACTCTAAAATGTACATCTCCTTGATTTCCCTTACTATATCATGGGACTTTTCTATTTTGAATGAATCTCAGTTAAAAACATTTTTCCTTGTATATTATTTTTTTAATTATTGGGACAATAAATACATTTTTTTTCAAAATACACATACCTAAGTGAGTTTTTAAAAATCAATGGCATACAAAGATGCTAAAGAATTGACCTCTTGATTCTTTTTGAATATCATTCAGTCCTAAAATTCTAGTTTGTCTTGAATATATACAATACTTTTTAATTGTTTAATACCTATTTCTATTATATCCCTATTATATCACTGCTGACTGCAGCATTTTGAGTATGTTATGCGCTGGCAGGAAGAAAACAAACACAGCTTTAACCAATATATTTAGCCAAAGATTAAAAAATAAATAAAGGTGGTGTGGTGATGACACAGGAAAGATTTATTAATAATTGAAGCTGCTTCTCCCTGGCAGCCACATCCCCTAAGTATGTGCACAGCTGTTGCTGATCTCTACAGGGAGAACTTGCCAGAGCTGACCAAACAACACAACTTTTGTTACACTCTATCATCAAGGCTTAGAACATTATATCAGAAGAAATGACATTCATAGTGTATGTTCCTTTCACTTCAGTATTTATGAACATCAGGCATTCCTGTATCTGAAACCAATGTAATATCAACAAGGCCACAAGCTCAACCAGAGAGAGAAAACAAAGTCAGTCTCCAGGTGTAACAAGATAATATCTCTGTCTCTATCTTTCCAGTAACCCAGAAAGACATTTTCTTTCAGCCCATGATATGATGCTGGTTTAATTTTCCTTTACATGGGTAGAATAGACACTGGCTTTTTTCTAGAAACCTGGATCACAAATTTATTTTACTGTCTATACCAATAACCTCCCTATAAGAAAGATCAAGTAGGTATGATTATCATTTAAAGAGTGGGAAATGAAGTAATATGGTTGAGGTCACAGAACTAGTTACAGATACAGCCAAGAAGTCACTGATGCTAGCCCAGATAGCTTTTCACAACTCCAGACGATATTTATTAAGAAATCATAACTACATAAACATTTCCGAGAACTGTGACATTGGTAAGAGTCTATTTAGAAATAAAAGTCTAAAGTTTATAAAATATAGTAAAGCACTAGCAGGTAGCCATTATTGTTTGTGTAGTGTTTTTTTAATAAGATGAAGAGAAAAACTAATTTCAGATATTCTTTTAGCTATAATTATAAAGTCAAACTTCTAAATTTTCTGATACATTGATTTTTCATAGGTTTAGGGAATGTATAGGAAAAACCTATGTTAAAAGGACCCAGAACTTTGCCTACTACCAGAACTCAATGCTTAGAGCAAAACAAGATGACAGAGGTTGGCAGCACTACTCAGAAAAGAAGCAAAGCACAGTTTTTCTCTTCTGACTAACTTCACTGTTACATTTTTACCTTCTGAATTCCTCAGAGACATTGATTTAGCAATTATCCCTTCCCTCCAGAGTATCTGGAACTTCTGTCTTTTCTCACTAGTTCACTAGGTCTTTTACCTAGTAATAAATATTTTCAAATATCCTTCCTAACTTATACAGTTGAGAAGGGGAAAGGGGGGATGGGTAGGGAAAAAGAATGAACCAAGTAGGGCCCCCAAAAACCTTTAGTTTTTCATGTCCCATTTGAACTATTTGAACTATTAAATTTTTTCTCTCTCTCCCAACAGGGCAAAGTCTCTTGAAATGATCATCTCTTTTCACTGAGTCCTCTATCACCTCCAGATCACTATTGAACCTTGGTCCTAACACTCATCCATCCCATGAAATTGTTTCCAGTGCCCTAAATACTATATCTATAGCATATAAACAAAGCCTCAAACTCTTCGACTTCTCTAAAGTATGCTGATGCTTTGCTGGTTGGAGCTAACTTTTAACCCGGATTTATTCCAGTTGTGGGGTTGTGTAGCATCTGTACTGATGAAGATATTTTCTGCAGCCTTCTACAGTCCAGGTGTCAGCAGCCACTTCCTGGTATCAGGCATGCAAATTGCAGTGGCGGGACTTCAAAGTCTACTGGCAGCCCTATCTCACTTCTCGTCCTTCAGCCCCTCCAGTAATTTAGGAAGCGCTCCGTTGTCTCTGTTGTATTCCTTTCCAGTGGCTTTGCTTCTCAACTCTAAACTGATAATGCTGTATTTTCTTACCAAGAGTGGTTCTAGGGACTATCCTTTAGTGATGGAGATTTGAGATTATTTTTTTATCATTTTTATCTTTATAAACCTGATATAACAAAATATGAGATGCATGTTTCAATCCTGAAAATTATATTACATATATGTAGCTTACATGTAGATTACACTATAAATTGAATAATTCTCATCATTATTAGATTGCTTATATAAAACTTAGAGGACTAATGGAACAGGGAATCTGATAATAAAAATGTGATATTTGGTGGATTCTAGGTACCTTGAGCTCACAAATGCCACTGAACTTTTTGGCAAGTGGAAACAGCCTTCTTTTTCAGTTTGAGAAAGTTAGCCCTCCCTTCTTTGAAGACCTTTTAATGATTTCATATTGATTGAGATTGACCTTAGCCTTAAATAGATGGACAGTTCACTAGAGCTCTAATATATACATCCATACCTCTATCTACATCTTGTAAACAAAGATTTGCACTATATCATTACAGTGAAGACTCAGTTTTTCAACCAGGCCCTGACTTGATCTACTTTTCATTCCCAGAAGCCCTGCAAATAGAGGTGGTCCAGCTCCCTAAGTAAGGATTCTATAACATTACTAATATATTATACTGTAAATCTTTTTTGCAGCTTACCCCCAAAGAAACTCACAATCATTTATCCAGAACAAGGAAAGGAAAATATTTAGATTTTTCTGAAAATTCATTCTCTGGCTTTAACTTGTTGCTAGTCACAGGAGACAGAAAAAGAGACAGAGAGAGAGAGAAAAGTGGGGCATAGATAGTTAACCCCCACCAAATATTCATGTTCTTCTCTCTATTTCAGAACTTCCGGTTTAAGCTGATGTCATTTAACTAGTTCTGTATAAGAGAACCAATATGTCTCCCCTCTCTCTCTTTTCTTCCTGTCACAACATTCTTGGAGATTCTATGTACCAAGTTTCAGAGCTTCAAAATGGCAGGAACACACTTGAGTAAATTCTGCCTGTGATATAAACAAGACATAAATAATTATCATGTTAAGCCACAGACATTTTAAGACTTAATGCTAACAGCACAGTCTTTTCTACAAGAACAAGTACAGAACTTGCTAACCTCGGGGATTATTGTTATGATGATAACATCTAACATCTGTCTAACATCTGCGATATTGGTGTGGTGACTGGTAGTGGATAATGAAGAGAGTGGCAGAAGTCGCGGATAATGACATCTAAGGCTAGATCTGGGGTAAGCCATGACAAACATTTGGTAAAGTACTACTTGTAATAAGTTTACAGGCAAACTTCTGCCTACTAAACTTGTAGCTCCAGTAGAGGAAAGGGTAAAAAAAATATTCACAGAGTATGGTGGTTGGGGAGGCCTGTTTTTAACAAATTATTACAAGAAAGACTGGACAGAGGAAAATTTGGCTGGGCTCCAAGGCAGAAATGAAAGTGACTTTACTGCTAGACTCCAACAGTAAGAAATGGGATTTAAAAGGCTTTGATCAATAAAGGCACATTAAAATTTTTCTTGTTAATGGTAAGATTAGAGTGTAGCCGCACCCGTCTATTGTTGTAGACGGTCAAAAGCAAGTTGCGTTTAAGTTGGGGAAAAAAAAGAGAGAGATAGGATTTAAAAAGCAGAAAAAATAAATTTATGAGAACTATATTATCCAAGTGGTTATTGGCATGTGGAACTGACTCAAAACAAATATCAAGAGCTTCAAAAATTTTTTCGGGGTATATATTTCCAAAGAAACTATAGCTTTCACTAAAGAGTTCTGAATTTCTGAGTTTTAAAACAACTTTAGGTACCTCAAATTTCAAGAGTGGTAAATGACTCTGCCTTCCTAAACTGGAGGACAGATAAAGTTGACAAAGTAAAATACACTTAATTATAAAAGTGGATGAACTTCAGGGAAGAAGGCTGTCATCCTTGTCAAAATCAAGGCCAAAATAAGGGCTCAGTGGAACCCTGACATTTAGGATGGGGACATCCATTTGAGAATTTGGAAGATCCAGATTCCCGTGAACTCTGTGCCTAAAGAAATGATCTAGCTCCTAATCCCTGCCCTGTTTGTTAAATATGAAGCCTTCTCTCTTGCTTGAAGCTTGAGAAATATTCAGATACAACTGGTACCTTATAGGACATTGCCTGTCCTCCTTAACATTTGCCTTCACTTCCTCTCCAGGCCACTAGACCTATAACTAGGGTCCAATCACAATGTGATTCAACTTGGGAAATGCTCACCCAGCTAAGTCGACTGAGCCCTGACTACTAACAACATCTGGGAGTTTTCTCCTGAATATCAAATCAGTATATATTGTTGTTTACTAGAGTTCTTTACTTCCATATCCCAAAGATGTTCACATTCAGCACATCTGAAATTTAATTCATTTTCCCCTTAATGGCCTCCTTAGGAATATTGATGAGAACATGGGAGAGTTTTTCTACTTCAGTACAGGTTAGTTAGGGTTTCACCAGTTACTGACACTCAGCATACAATTTTTATAGAGAGGACTCTAAACCCAGACAACCTGAATTCAAATCTCAGATTCCATGTTTTTTAATTGGTTTTATCTACTTAACAACTTTATTGTGAAAATTAAATATAAATGTATGTAAGTGTTTGTAACTATGCCTCAAACATAATAAATATTCAGCAAATGTTAACCATGATTGTTATTACTTAAAATGGGAACTGAAAAATTGTATCAGAACACTAGGTATAGTATTTATAGTTTACTGGATATTTAATCATGCTTTAATTACATAATAATCTGAAATTAACAAACACACTAATTAATGGTGAAAGGATTAAGGCATCTCCCTTAAATCAGTAAGACTATTAAAATGCTTGTTAATATCATTATTACTTAACATTTCTTAAAAAAAAAATTATTGACCCTGAAATAAATAATGCAAGGGGGTGAAAGAGTACATATTGGGGAAAAAAATAACAAAACAAAACAGTTGTAGATCAGGCAATCAATCATTCAACTAAAATAAATAAAACATAAAAATAGCTGGAAAATGAGAAAAGAAAGAATATAATAAATGAATAAAATAAAATGATTATTTACAAGTTTTAAAAATAAAGTTTCAGGAGCACCTGGGTAGCTCAGTCAAGACCAACTCTTGATTTCAGCTCAGGACATGATCTTGGGGTCTTGGGATCAGGCCCATGTAGGGCTCTGTGCTCAGCGGGGAGTCTGCTTGAGATTCTCTCTCTCTCTCTTCCTTTGCCCTTACCCCCACTCACTTGCTCTCTAAATAAATAAATAAATAAATAATATCTTTAAAAAATAGAATTTCATATATTCAAAATATGTCGGGGTAGAAGAACAGAATGGGAAACTCCTCCATTCAAAAGAGCATCACTAAATGTAGTCAGCATAAACCTAAAAGTGATGTTTATAAAACATGTGAAAACAACTCTAAAACTCTGGTGACATTTATGCCATGTCCCTGAATGGGAAAACAATATTTTAAAGGAGTCTATTTTTTTTTAAAGATTTTTATTTATTTATTTAGAGACAGAGGCAGAGAAAGAGAGTGCATGCATGGACAGGGGAGAGGCAGAGAGAGAATCTCAAGCAGACTCTTCACTGAGCATAGAGCCACCACGGGGCTCAATCTCAGGACCCTATGGTATGACCTGAACTGAAATCGAGTCAGACGTTTAACTGACTGAGCCACGCAGGTGCCCCTAAAAGAGTCTATTTTTTATTTTTATTTTATAAATATAATTTAATTCCAATCAAAACCCCCTAGAAATTTTCTGGGTACTTAATGAAATGATTCTAAGATTAATCTATAAAAATAAATGCATATACATAGGTTCATAAGATTTATAAATTATACAAAGGAGGAAAATTGATTCACCTTAAATAAAACATAATATAAGGTACAGTCTTCAAAGCAGTATGATTCTGGTACAAGAAATTATTTTATTTGAGTAGAAAGAGCAGATGTTCTTGTAAAAGACTAGTTTTATTAAATTAAAATAAATTAATTTAATTTAATTAAGTAAATTAACAATTATTAATTTACTATAAAGAAAAACATCAAAAACTATATAGCACATTTTAGTAAAAATATAGGTTAATATTTATATAATCTTGATCTAGTAAATTACCTCTCAAAAATAACACTGAAAGTATAAACTAAGAATACATAAAATTGATAATTTTAAGAATATAGTAAAATTAATTGTTATATGTGATGCAAATCATGTTAGGTAACATACTATCTACAGCTCTTATTTCAGTTTATTTCACAAATGCATACACATATACACACAGCTAAGATAAAATATTAACAAAACACAGAACTGCAAGAGTGTGAGGAAATAGCTATTACTCAATAGTACTGTGAGAAATATGTTATGAAAAACGTTAAAGGAGAATTTTGGCAACATGTTGGATAACCTAAAGATACAAAATCCTGGGGCGCCTGGGTGGCTCAGTTGGTTAAGCAACTGCCTTCGGCTCAGGTCATGATCCTGGAGTCCCGGGATTGAGGCCCGCATCGGGCTCCCTGCGCGGCAGGAGGCCTGCTTCTCCCTCTCCCTCTGCCACTCCCACTGTTTGTGTTCTCCTGCGCTCTCTCTCTGTCAAATAAATAAATAAAATATTAAAAAAAAAAGATACAAAATCCTTAGAACTCTAAAGGACTAATTGTGCTTAAAAATTACTACTTACTCCTGAAATGGAACAGTAATCTGCCTTTGAAAATGATTATGTAGAACTACCTTTAAAGATAAAAGGTATTTTTTTACATTATACTGCTAAATAAAAATTACACTGTAGTAAACTATAGACATAGTATAATCCCAGTTCTTGTGGAAAAAAATACATGCATATACAGAGAAGTCTAAAGACATCCTTTACCAGAAGTCTAAACTTATTTATCTCTGGTGATGACATTATCATAATTTATTTTACCTTTTTTCTTTATATTTATCTCTGTCTTTTCTAATTTGTTTCACATGGTGGATCCACTTTGCATGGATTAAAATAAACTAAATTCTATATGAAATAACTTTTTTCATTTTATCGTATTTCTTCTGTCATTCTTACATTTTTACATCTTATATTCTTACACTGTCAATTCTTAAATCTCCTCATTGTATTATAAATTCCTCGCTGAAACAATACCTCTATTGTTATTATTATTTATTATAGAAAATAATAATAAAAAAATTTCACAGATCAGAATTATTGAAGTTTGTGGTAAAAATTATGGCTTCCAGTGTAAGAAGCAGCTCTTTTATAATATTTTCTTTAAGATGACTTATTTCTGCTTCAATGTAATATAATTTACCCTAGCAGAAACTTAGCATTAAATATAACGCCATATATATCTTTATGTGGTTATTTTGTAGAAAACCTCAGGGGGAATTTTTGTAAGTAACTCAACACATAGCTATCTATAAAACCAGTGACTTCCAGGCAGTTGATTGCATATTTCAATGTTCTGCTAAATTACAGAATGGGATAATGATCTTCATAAGAAATGTGAACTCCATGAGGACAGAATATAGTTCTCATTAATCTATGTGGTTCTATGACCTAGTACATTGCCTAACACACAGTTAGCACTTATTAATTATTGCTTGAACAAGTACATGATTTCATGATTTTGTAAGAACAATGTAGTCATGGTTCATCTGCTACTAATGAAGATCATGGACTGGCACTTCAAATTGCTTTAATGTTGTATTTTCAGAAGAGGTATAATTAGGATATTTGGTGTGAAATTACTAAAAAAATGTTTATTTTTTTCTTTAAAAGACATATTTACAACACAAGAAACAACAGGTACTGGTGAGGATGTGGAGAAAGGGGTGCCTTAGTGGGAATTCAAACTAGTGCGGCCACTCTGGAAAACAGTATGGAGGTTCCTCAAAAAGTTAAAAAGAGAACTACCCTACAATCCAGCAATTGCACTACCGAGTATTTACTTAAGGAATACAAAAGTACTAATTCAAAAGTATACATGTACCCCCATGTTTATAACAGCATTATCTACAGTAGCCAAATTATGGAGAAAACCCAAATGTCTATTGACTGATGAATAAATAAAGAAGAGGTGGTATATATATATATATATAGTATTCAGCCATAAAAGGAATTAAATCTTGCCATTTTCCATGACATGGATGGAGCTGGAGAGTATTATGCTAAGTGAAATGAGTCAGTAAGAGAAACAAAATAACATATGATTTCACTCATGTGTGGAATTTAAGAAACAATACAAATGAGCAAAAGGAAGGGGAAAGAAAGAAAGAGGCAAACCAAGAAACAGACTCTTAACTGTAGAGAACAAACTAATGGTTGCCAGAGGGGAGGGGAACGGTTGAATAGGTGATGGGGATTAAGAAGGGCACTTGTGATGAGCACCGGGTGCTGTATGGAGGTGTTGAATCACTACATTGTACATCTACACTGTATGTTAACTAACTGGAATTTAAATAAAAACAACAAATTCGTATTTTTATTAAAAATGCAAAAACACCTCACAATTCTGCTGACTAGAAGAATTTCTAAGAAACAACCACAAAAAGTATTCCAGTAAACTTAAACAAGAGTCCCTCTGAGAATCCTCTAACTGCTCTTGTTATAAATACCACATAGATCCTCTCCAAATTAACCATCTTCAAAGGTTTTCTAGTAGTTGTACAATTCACTCTATATTATACAATATCCAGGCACTTCATTGACAGAATTTGGACTTTAGGTATGTAAGTAATACACATCTCTCCCAGATTATGGAGGACGTTTGACCTTACTTCATGTGGGAGTATTTTTTCTCCCATTGCAATATTTTAAAATGTTCTTTTATTTTACTTCTCCATCACTTCTATTACATATTAAAATGCATCCCATAATTAGCAGTGGGTGGATTTGTTATAGAAAACAATAAAGAGTTGTTATTATTTTAATAGAACTTTTGTACAGTGGATAGTGTTGGTACCTTCTTCCATCACTCCCATCTGCCTTGGAACACTGGCCCAGGTCAGAGCTCCTCCACCAGCATCTGTGTGTGTTGCAGTCAAGAGTTTGCACTTATAAATTTCTTCACATGAATGCTCCTGAACACTGGAGCTGCCTGTGGATGAAAAGCCAGGAATAATTGGGAATTTTTTTTTTTTTTTTTTACCCATCTTCATCCCTCCAGAGTGATTGTAACCAAACACTGACAGATTTGGAATTGTAAAATCCAGCTCCTTTGCCTCTAGACAGATAAACTGTGGGGTAGATTTTACTCTCCAGAGTTTCCTGAGGGATCAAGTTGAGCCTGGAACTTAATCTGAAATCCCAACTTGATTTTGCACTTTCTCTTCCTGATTAGAGTAATGCAATGTTTAAATATAAAAAACATTTAACTTTATTTACACAAAGTGAATCTATAATGCACCTTTAATCTGAATGATTTTTTTCCAGAAGATCCTTTTAATTTAATCTTCTTAGCAATATTTTGTTACAATTTTCTCATGATTTAACAATAAAGACTATATTTATAAGTATTTCCATATCCTACTGGGTCCTGGCTAAATCTTCAGAGCATGCACAGCTTATGATTACTAATACGTCTTTGGACTTTTTTATCTTTCAGTCACATTACAGCTCTTATGTACAAATAAAATGCTTGTTCCAAAGTCAGTAACCAATATGGTTATGCTGAAGAGATAAGGTTTAATTCAAATATATATATATATTCTTGTTTTGAAGTAAGTGTTCATTTTCACCCTCATTATTTTGGAGAAGTATAAAAACCTCTTTTTACTGTTTGCTTTTCTCTCTCCTTCAACAAGGTTGGGCAGATTTATTTCTTGTTCTTTTCACATTAAATAACCACACTAGTCAGCATGTTCAGATGTTTTTAAAGTCTCATCAATTTAAGTTCTATTGCTTTACACATCTGACAACTGTACATGTAGTTGTATGGAAACTAACAGAAACTTGAAAATCAGTAGTAGGTAGTTAAATAAAAGTTTTACTCTGTTAAAAGGGAGACTCTATCTTTTTGATCGTTGTTTTGAGAATTTGGCAAATACTTACAACTAACTAGTCAAAGCAAAAGCGTACAACTTCTAAAAATTTTCCTTCTCTAACATTAAATAGCACCAAAACATTTTAATAGTGAGGTGTTTTTCATGTGGGATCTTGATCCTACATAGTAACAGGGAACCTCCATTACCTGAAATTCTGCTGAAATTAGTTAAGGAGATTATAGACCTGTTCAAAGGTAATACAATATTATAGTTCAGAACGCATGATGTAGACTTTTGTGCCTACTATAATCCAAAGGACTAGGAGTGAATTGCATAATCTTTCTGTCCATAATTTCCCACAAATTTCTATAGAAATAACACCTACTTCATGGAGTTTCTATGAGTACATATTCATGTTCTCCAGTTCTTTCCTCCCCACCCACTACAATGTAAGAGGACTTTTGTAGGCATAAACTGGGCAAAATTAGGAAGATGTTAACCAAGCATATATATGCATGTTTATACTTGCCCTTATTTGTTTGCTTATCCCAAAATTGTTATTGAATGCATGCTATATTTAGGTACTCCCTCTCTAGGCACTGTGGACTTCATGTGGCCTACATGACTTCTTGTGGCCTACATCCTAATGAGTGAGCAGAAAAATAAAAGATAAAAAAGCAGACATTTATAGAATAATAAATTAAAATTTTGATTAGTGCATGAATATTGCTATGTTACAGAACAAGGAGGACAAGCTTATGCATCTAGGATAATCAATGACTGTTTCTTCAAGTTAGTATCATTTAAATGGAGATCTGAAAGATGACTGAACCTAGCTTCAGTGGAAGTACACAGACAGAAAAGTATGTGCAAAGGCCCTGAGGCAAGGAAATTTCAAGGATGACTAGTAAGGGGAAAGGAACATCAAAGACTGGAGAGTTGAGAAAGTGTAAGATTACTGAAGACCTCGTGGACTATGACACAAAACTGTTGGTTTTATTCTTAATTAAATGAGATCTCTGAAGGTGTTTTAAATCGTAGACATTTAAGTGCTATTTATTTAAGAATGTCACTATCACTGCTGTGGAAAGGAATAAAGATTGGATTCCAGGATCTGGTTAGAAGTCTATGGCAAATACCAGTACTGACTGTGAAGGTTGGGAGAATACACAATTTAGGGTCAATATTCTTTAATTTTAAAGGAGGCAAGATGAGGTAAAGGAAAAACACAAATAACTTTTCACTTCTGGTAAGTGAATAAGTAGGGATGACACTAATGAGACGTGGAGGACCAGGTTAGGTGATAGAGATCGATTTGGGACTGGAACCAAGGGTTCACCTTTTGGAAATATTATTTTTTGAGGTATTTAAGAGATACCCAGCTAGAATATTCTAGAATGAAACTTAGAAGAAAAGTTATAGAAAAATATATGAATTTGTCAATCATCTACTTATAAGTGGTATGAAAAGATGTAAAATGGTAATCCCTTTATAAGATTTTTTTAGATAAGACCGTGTTTGAGCCCTTGTTCAAGGCAACAATCAGAGGTGGAGTCAACAAGAATTTTGGAAATGTTGGTGGAGAGATGAAAAGAAATACAGAATGTGATGTTAGAAAAGACAAAACAATGGAAATCTTTAAGATAGTAGAAGTAGTCAATTACATAGGGTGAAGATGAAAATATCTTGCATTTACTAGCATGAAAATTTTTAGCTGCTATAAGATGATGAATTTATAGCAAAAACCAAACTGCGGTGGTAGTTGACTAGTGAATAGGAAGGCATGGTAGCAGTGGTAGGTGGTTTTAAGAGAGGTTTTCAAATATTTCCGTTCTGCTGTCTATTTTGTTTTGTTTTGGGAAGGTAATCAACCATTATTCTATGCCCTTGAGAATTTTCCAGTATACAGTCTTTCTTCAACTCATAAAACTGATACCTTATTCCTTGATCAGACTTGAAATGTCTTATCCTCTCCCCCAGAAGACTCTTAAATTCCTAATTAAACAAACAAAAAAACACAACAAAGCACAAAATCTGCCCTTACAGACTACCACTTGAATCTCTAAATTATAAGAGAAAATCATGGACCATAAACAAGTTTCACAGAATTAATTCATCCTTTTAAACAAATGTTTCAGACCTCTGATATTACAGTACAGCAGTTGGCACAGGGAGCAGTTGGGATAAAAAAGGGCATATCAAATTGCTCTTAGTCTCAGAAGCTCAGAGATCCCTGGAAGAAAACAAACAAATATGTAAATCAAAAATTGCACTGTAATCTAAGCAACCAATGGCGTCATATTACATTTTTTAAAAAAGTCCCTGTAATTTTCTTTGGAGTTTCAGCCAAGGTTCAAGAACAGAGGCAATGCAACAATGGAGGCATATTCTTGAAGGAATAGAAATTTTGAACTGCAGAGAGGGTATCAAAGGAGATCCCCAACAGAAGTAATGGGCAGAAGTAGAGTCATGTTTATATGAAAGAGCAGGGTGTACTTGCAGTACAAATTGGGTGGAATGCTGCCTGGAAACTAAGGTAGCAATATGAAAGTTGGAAAGATAATCTGATGCCAAATATAAAAATCTTCACAAAGCTAAAGGTAATGAATTTGACTGAAGGGTGAGTTACCTGGAAGTACATTTGAAGAGGGTATCAAGGGAAGGGGAGAGAGGATACATATTCAACTTTTTCCCAATCCAAAATTTTTAAGCAGAGGAGTGAAATGATCATATACTCAGTTTAGAAAGGTAATTTTGATAGCCGAGTTGAGAATAAATTACAAGATTGAAACACTGAAGGCAAACGTTGGGAGTTTATTTTATCAGTTCATAAAATAGGTAATAAAGGCTCCAACAAAACTATTGGCAGTAGAAATGAAGAGGAAGGCGAATTTTGAGAGATATTTATGAACTAGATTTAACAGATTTGTATGACAAATGGATAAGATGGTGAGATGAGAGAGAAGTTGAGAATTCAATAAAATTTAAGAAATATCCACCTATATAACGTATGCTAGATGTTTTGCATACATTATTTCATGTGAGTTCCACAGTGCCTTTATGATGTAGATCTCATTATCTTCACTTTATAGGTGAGTATACTGAGGTCTGGAAAGAGAGTAATTTGCTCAAGATTTTATGGTTACCAATTGCCAAAATCAGTACTTGGGCTTCAGTTGTTTTATTCATCTCTACCCAGCTTGGTTCCTTATTTCTTCTTTGAACTTCCTGACTTTTTCCAGGGCTACAATCCAAGATGGCCAAATAAACTTAATCAAAGATGATTAAGTACTCTGCTAATAACTTGTATTCGTACGGGGGGTTACATTATTCAAAATACTAACACACAGATGATCTTGCTTAAACCCCAACACAGCCTTGTGAAAAACCAAGGCAGATTCCACATGAGGACACTGCCACTTGACCTACTACCCAGTTCTTTGGTCTCCACCCCTGTCCTTATCTGAGGCCCCATCACTGTTGGATATTTGAATGACAAAAGAGTTTCACCATTTTCGTAGATTTACTAAACCTGGTAACTGGAAAGAGACAGGAGGTGTTGAGTCCAATTCCCTCGTTTACCGATGATGAAATTTTGACTTCCTGGGGTAAGCAATTGATCCAGATTCACAAACTGAACTCAGATTCTCCAGACTTCTGTATCCTTCTCTATACCATTCTCTGTCTCAATAAAATCATTCCATGCTTTGTTTTTAATAGCACTGTTAATAAACTCTACAGGCTTTCTCCTGTTGAAGTTGTGCCCCTTGAAAAGGGGCAAACCTCTTTGAGTAAAAGAAAATAAATAGTTTCATTTTGAAATTAAAACTACTTTGCCTAAAAACAGAACATTATTAGTTTGTCCCATAAAAATAAAAAAAATGTGAGTTCTAAATAATAAACTGCTAGAGGAATTAAAATATACTAATAACCATTAAGTGACTGTCATATGAGCCCAAGAAAATATTAATTCGTCTGTATGCTCACTGTGGTTGAACATACAGACTAATTACTCATTGTGATTTTTTCCTGTTTTCACATTTGATTTAGCTTTTTGAAATTAGTTCAGCTTCAGCTTATTGTTTGATATGGTTTGTTTGCACACAAACTTAATTGTATTATAATTTTAGAACCTTTCGGATTTTAATATAGATAACATATCATTGTATTATATCATTGTAGTAAATATAACATTAACCAGGTAGATAAACTAACACAGATCTACATATATAGATAGCACCTAACATAATTATTTTATTTATCCTGAACAAAATTTTGTTAGAGAATTTGTATCTCTTTAAACTGATTGCTTGTTTAAATGTATGAGTTTGATTTTCAGCTTTAGTTATATTTACACTGAAGTAATTTTCTCGTTGTACTTTCAACGGGTAGATTTCCATTTGCAATTAAATATTAATAAAGTTTACATTTGTTTTTCATTCAGCACTGTTGATATCTTCAAGGAAATATTATGCCCTTTTTTCATATCAGTGGGTTATAGGAAACAAATTATTTTAGAAGCAATCTTTTGCTCATCCAGCACTCATTTAGCAACAATCTCATTAAAACAGTTCCACTGGTTGGTGAAAGAGCATCAATGCCTCAAGGATCTAAAATATTAATTTGAATTTTGAAAAAAAAGATTTCCTAGATGAGCTACCAAATTAAATTGACTCATTAGAGACTGGACACTTTCATCAAGGATCAAAGTGGCAATAACCAGCCGCTAGGAGAGTAAGGAAATCCAGCAAAACCAGAACACTAATGATGTAGAAAACCAAAGGGCAATGGAGTGAAAAGGTCTAAGAGAACTCAAGAAGGTTTGTTTTTAATCTCATTTTAGATTTCTACAGGACTCGGTATGTGTATGATTTTCTTTCACAAATAGCCTCTTTTAGTGAAACTGATTTCTGTGAGTAGTTGTCAAATGTGACATTTTCTGCCATTTTGCAAAAGTAGAAATTGCTCACTAGGGATGGAAGAGTCTTTGGTAAGTTAAAGCTCAGAAATTGGTGTGTTGAGAATTAGGTCTTTGATGCATGTCTTGTGAGAATAAGTTTGAGGATGTCTGAGAACTTTCCTTCTCATGAAATAGGAAGATAAAAAAGTTTCTAAGCATCATTTTCTCTATCTTAGGTGACACACATATTTAAGCAGCTTGTCTCATTTATTTCTAGGAAGTAGGTCGTCTAAATTGCACAGAGACTGTATCTTCTTGCAGCAGTAAACAGGCTATTTTAATCATCCCTGATTGCCTAAGTTTGTTGAAAAGAGATGATTTCTTTTCATTTACAACACACCATATCTGGTCTCTGTGTTTTTATTACTTAAGACACTCTTCAAAATATTGATCCTTATTTATAAACTAGCATTTCAGGCTAACAATAAAACATACTATCAAACTGCTCTGTCAATTACTGAGTATATGAAAATTGTGACTAAATTTATGTAACAATGTCTATGATGATATATAATTATGATTAAAACAATACATAAGGACGATCATTGCTACAATGTTTATAACAGGGAGTAGAGAAAAAATAAATGAAAACATTAGTAGAAGATTTATATATTATATACAGTAGAATATTATGCACTCATTAAAGAAAATGTTTAAATGTAATTTGAAGTAAAATAGTTAGAAAATTCATATAGTCTGTGATTTCAAGTAATTGAAGAAACAAAATATATAGGAACAATTTGGGAAAAAAGCATGCCAAAGCTGTAATATCATTCACCATTAAGTGGTGGAATTCTGAGTGACTTTCCTGTCACTCTATACATTATGCAACATCTCAAATTACTGTGAGTGTGTAATTTCTTGAAAATCAATCAGAAGTCAAAAGAAGTTTAAAAACAATGAAAAAGACAATACAAATAAATATCAAATCATTATGTTGTAAAAAAAAAAGTGTGATAAACCTAAATCCATGCTTTAATTTCCTTACCATTTTCTGATTCAGACTCACAACTTTCAGTACCATCCAGGGACTGATGAATCTCAACTTGCCTCCATTCTCTGAACTCTATACCACAAATTCGATATCTCATTCTGAATACCTAATAGGCATTTGATATGCAACAAATGCAACACTGAACTCAATATCTCTTCTATAAGGCTCCTGTCCTCTTGCCCTTCTTAACTAGTGTCAACTCCATTCTTCCAGTTGCTGTAGCCAAAATATCAGGATCACTTTTTCATCCAGCCCATCAGCAAGTGTTCATGGGTCTGTTTTCAACATATTAGGAAAATATAAAAACTCACACTCTTCTCAAACCGCCATGGATTATCATCGAGCCTCCCACTGATTTCATTCTTATTCTCATTAGTTTAATCTGAACTGAGTAACAAGAGCAATGGCATAAAGTATAACTCAGATCATATCAATTATGCTCAACACCCTGAAATATCTTACCATCTCATTGAGAGTAAAAGTACAACTTTTGACTATAACTCACAAAACTCAACATAATTCTGGCTTGCTAGTTATTCGTCTGACTTCTCATCTCTCAGAGGTGTTGGTCTCATTCACTCCACACAAGACACGTTGGCTTTCTTGCTATTCCAGTAACAGGCTAGGTGTGGTCTTTCAGGACCTTGTTGTTACCGACTTGCCCTTCTGCCTTGAATTCTACCCCAGTGTGATGGTCAGTATTATTTATCAAATTGGTAAGGTTATAGTCCCCCGCCAGCTAATCAAACACTAATCTAGGAGATGTTATGACTATATTTTGTAGATATGATTGAAATCCAGAGTTGGCTGCGTTTTAGTAAAAGTGATTAGTCCATATAATCTGAGTGGGCCTGAGTCAATAAGTTGAGACAACCTAAAGGAAGAAGACATTCTCCCTGTGGATCGCAGCTTCAGCTCATGCACAAAAGTTGCACTGTTCTTTTTCATTTTCCTTCCCTATTGATTTCAACTTTTCCGAGCCAGCCCCCACCATCACATAAACCAGCCCCTTGCAGTAAATATCTTAATACGTATCTCCTATTTGTTCTTTCTCTCTCTCTGGTTAAACACTGACTGATTCACTAGTTACTTATATAGATACCATTCCCTTCACATTTTTTCTCAGACCACACCTTTTATTAAGGTCCTGGCCACTATTTGATACATTTAAGCTTCCCCTTTCCTATTTCGTTATTATTTTTTTATCACTTACCATTATCCACCATAACAGATGTTTAGCTGATTTCCCTTGTGTCTGATTTCTCCACTGGAATGTACACTCTATGAGGCAAAGATTTATGTGTCTTATTTGTTTCTATAGAATTTTCATTACCTACAATGGTGCCTAACATATAATAGCTGCTTAATAAATATTTTCTGAATGAATAAGTTATGGAAATAAATTTATACTGGAAATTATTCCTGTTCTCTTATGTAGATTTATTAAATTTGCTTTTAGTCAATAAGCACTATTATGTTTTTAATGCTTTGTGTGATGTATGCTTAGTGATACTGTCACTAGTATTATAATCCTGTGTGAGATCCCGTCAAGGGCCATTGAAGTAGGTGACAGAGGCCAGGATTATGGCCTAATCTTCCTGGATCTGTGAGACCCTTAACCACTCAGTGAGCCTCCTAATGACTGCCTCCCTATTGTAAATAACTAACACAGTTGCTGTAATGAGTACATAATAGTATATGGGACATTTTATATAGTGTAAAACAGTATTAAACAGCACTAATAATTTGGAGATGTTTATAATTATTTCATTAGTAATTAACTTAATAGTATATATCATAGCATGGCAGTTTTCAATTCAATAAATACACTGTCTTTAAAACTAATGATAATAATATGTCTGCTATGAATAAAAATACACTCAATAAGTACTTAAAATAGTCAAGGTTCATAATTTAAAATAGTTTTAATACAATCTATGAGATTATTATTAGAAATGTTTCCTATTTTACAAATCATGAAAACTGCACATTAATTGTGGTTTGTGTTTGAATAAATTTTTTTTTATGAAACAGAAGCAAAGAACTATATTCACAGGTGCTATATTGAAATAATAGAGACAATGGCAACTACAGTGTCTTCATCTGGCACAAACACTCTCTTTTTCTTGTTATCTGATGACACTTCTGAAACCATTGTTAATTCAACTTTGGTCTACTGTCTTATATTATTTCTACATTTCTCTAGGAATCAATTTCTTTCTCCCCACCCTTTCCTCTCTTTTCTTTGTCTGTCTGTCTCTCTCTTTCTGTCTCTCTCTCTCTCACACACATGCGTAATCCCAAATCACAATTTTGTGCATATGATCATAGCACTTGCTAAGAGCCAAAGGAAAAAAAACTCAAGCTTAGATTCAGCTTAGTGGCAGAACTTATAAATACATCTCTCCTCTCAGTAATGGTTAAGTGTTATTTTGCAAGCACAAGTACTTTCTATGATTACAATAACTCTAGCCTGGAAACATAAAAATCACAAGTGCTTTAGACTTTCTAATTCCAGACAGTAATATTGGGAAATATGTTTATGAAATGAGATATTCTAAATTATGGAGAAACTTTTATATGTAATTTTAGTTCAGTTGGATTTTGAAGTAAACATAAAACTGTATTTTCTAAATATACGTAGAAAACAATGTATTCAAGCTGACCTCTAATTCAAGATACTCCCCAAATTTATTGTCAATAAAATAAATCCTATGTAGCAACAATAAAAAATATACAATGGCAAAAATATACACTTTCTGGCCCAACATGAATATAATTGGACTGTTTTTTGTTTTGTTTGTATTTTTGTTTTGGGGTTATTTTTTGAGAAATACTTGCTGGAATATTGTTATTAAAATTCTAGAAATAACTCAAACTTTGCTGTGAACCATTCAGTTTATTATATTCTGAGTTAGTCTAAATGAACTCATTGAGAGGAGAACTGTTTATCTTTCTTTTAAGACCTGGAATCATCCTGTTGTTTACACATGCCCTCCCCTCAATAAATCTACATCAGTGGTAAAGAGGTTAGAATCTGAATAGTCAGATTCTAATCTGACATCATCAGATTGCATTTACAACTGAGTGATATTACTGGTTTTAAAATTAAAATAAAATAATGGGAACATGTTAAAGGGCCCTCTCCAGGTCCTGTCATTCTTCTCAATGTGGGCATCCCACAAAATGCAAGGCTCCACATCGATTATCTGGGGCATCACCCAGGATAAACTAAAAAGGCCACCCTTAGTCTCAAAACCTAAATCTGACAGGAATATATGAGCATACATAATACATTTGCAATTTTTCTCTTTTCTGCTGTTATCAAATATTTTCTGTACCATTGGTAGATATGATGGTTAAGACATGATCTAGGTAGGCCTAGTCTCATGGAACTAATACCATTTAGTAACATCCAAATTTCAAACTTACTCATTTACAGTATTTTTTAATCTTACTATATTTTTTAACTTTACTATATTGTACGTAGCATATTTTTTAACCTTACTATATTGGCTGGCTGCTTTGTCAATTTTAAAGAGTACACTGTAATATATAGATATGTATTATATACTTATATTTTTTAATATGGATTTAAACATTTTAAATTATGGTACAGTTCATATCAAAAATATCTTTTTTTACATTTTAATATAGTGCATATATATATATATTTCTCTTTAGGCACAATTTTATCTCTTTACACTTATGTTATGGCAAAAGAGGCCAAAGTCCCTTAGAATTACCAGTCCCTTCAAAGGCCAGGCTATAAAGATAATGATGACATAAAAATCAGAGGTGTCATAGAAAGTTTAGCGTGCTCAAATTTACTACTGGGGATTCTAAAGTAGAAATTTAACTCCTCTTTCTGAGTTATGAGCAGAGAGCTAAAAATACACCTGCTAGATAAAGAACAAATGTTGTTAAAGTGACTGTAAAGGCGTTTCATGATACTGTCGCCTACTGGTTAAAAACTCCAAGCTGCTGTTTCCAGGGACTACGAAAGAGTTACCCAGTGTATAACAGAAAGTCCATTCTCATTTATGCTTCCAGAAATAAATTTATTCTTACATTTAAAAGGATTCTAAAATGACACTTCCATCCCCAGAGTGAGCTGGCTGTAGTGATAACACAGATGCCTAGTTCTGAGGTGAGTAAAGAGATAGAGAACTATCGCGTCAAGTGGCGCTTACATCCCAAACTCTGGCAAACAGGAAGTACTCTCTGAGAAACTCAGTGATAAATACCTGAAAGGAAAAACAGAAATCAAAACAAATATAAATTAAACACTGTTCCAAAGTTGTTTCACTGAAGGGAATATTTATTTTTAAAGGGGCAGTTTTCAGAAGTATAGGCAAGATTAACCAACAAAGGGGGCAAGGCACCCCTGGGTAAGAAACAATGGAAAGCAGTTGTCACCTTAAGCCTGAAGGAAACAGTGGAGGATCCCATGTTGGATGTTACCAGAACCCAGTGAAGACTGAGGATGTCACAAGGAAGTATCCCAGAGGAGCCAGACTAACAGCCAAGCAAGGAAGAGTGGGCAAATATGTAGCCATATTGATGTCTCCTTTCATCTTCTAATCTCTAATCAGCAACTCCCATTAGTCAAAGCAAAATGAAAACTAGAAACCAAGAGATTCTGAATGATACAGTACCAGGAGATTTGCCTCCTGGAACAGAGAAAACAATAATGGATCTGAAGGGGCAACTCCTTGTTGGATGGTGGGTAGGGAACTGGGAAGTATGAGAAGTCTCTTTTGGGTTTAAAGGACACATATATTTCCTTTACATGGAAGCATGAACTTGAACTTAAACCTTCTCACTAGTAAGCCAATCATTTACTTTGTTTTCATTCCTCTTTTTAGGACAAAAGCAGTTGCAAATTATTGTTATACCAATCCCTCAGGCCCATGTTTCTTCCTTCAGTTTTTCTTCCTAATAATTTTATCAGTTGAAGAATTGTTAAATGGCTCTTTCTCTTAGTTTGTTTTTCACTTCGATTGAATTTAGTTTAAATTTGTAAAACCAGATTTTCCTCAAAGAATCTTTTATTTCTAGAATTGTGCTTCTTAAACAGTGTTCAGAAAAGATGCATCTTGTTTTAGATAAACCTCAGGTGAGTAGTTTGGAAGGAGAAAACAGAACCCTAACTCTGAGAACACAAAATTGAGTCTAGAATCAACAACCAGTATAATAAGAGACAGGGTGGATGAATCTCATGATATCCAAGCTAATCTGAAGCCTTGTTCCTGGATAGGTATAAAATCTCAGAAACGTGTTGGGTCTTTCCCCAGCCTATGGCTTTACTGCATGCATTGACTTTCAGTCAGGGCTCACTCAAGGAGGACACCTCTGCTGCTTAGTTCAGTGTAAGACCCAATCCTAGTCATGAGCTGAATTCTCTCCCTCGCTCATTTAGAGTTAATTAATCTTATTTGTTGGTTAAAAGTAGCAAAAATAGTAGCATATGGCTTACTCTCCTATTCTCTTCTGTCTGACATTGAGCAGGTTAATGTTTGCAGAACACAATTGTCTCCTCATTGGCATGTATTTATAGCATTTATACCTGATTCCCTAGAAGGAGAACTATCTAGACTGGAATATCTGGTCACTTATCTTGTGGAGTTATAAAGATATAAAGAGAGTCATATACATCTTCAAATGAGCAGAATATACTTCTTTCTGGCCTAATGCCTTCATATCTCTGCTCACTTCTGTGTTCAGTCTCTAAGACTCATGTCAGGGATAGAAACCAAAGACTATGACATGATGAGAAATATTTTCCTGCTCTTACTAAGGAGGGTTATTCCTTTCTTTATAATGGTTAAATTTTCTGCATTTAATTTCAAATCATCATATTAATTTTTACTAGTTTAAAAGATTATTGGCTGCTCTGACTTTTTATCAAACCAATCAGATGGCTGAGATAACTGAGCAACATTCTTATCTCTGGTAGAAACAACTGGATAGCAATAAGAAGCGTACAACTAATATAGTTGACTAATGGGTGATGGCCAAGTGCTAGCTGGAAGAATAGTGATAACTGCTAAGAGGAAGGGCAGAACTGAGGGAGTCCCCAGGCTCGTGCATGCTGTTTTTCTTCAATCCATATTTGGTACTCACAAAAAAGACTGGAAACGGGTGTATGAAGTGCTTGTCACGGTGCAGAACTGAGGAGAGCAGCAGAAACCATGTGCAGGTCAAGAAAGGAAAGGAGATCTCTTTTCTTGGGAGAAAGGCAGTATTAAGAAGACTATCATTCTGGCGGGGGACGGGCAGCGGAACTGAAATGTCTATACCCTCAAGACCCAGAGATATAGTGCGTGCCTAAAACTAACCTTTAATCAGAAAATCAGAAAAACACAACACTCCCAATACTCACCTCTCAGACCAAGTTAGTCAAAATTACGTAACAAGTTAAAGCAAAATTTCTGGTGGAGGGAAGAGAACAAAAGGGAATATTTGCAAAGCACTACTATTTAGGATCTGCTGAAAAAAAAAAAAAAACACATCTAATTTGGCAGAGTTCACTTCTTGTGAGCAACTGCTCAATTCAATTGACCAATATCAGCTGTCGGCCTCTTATTGTCTTTCTCTTTTCACATATTTCTTCTCAATGTTGTCAGGTTGAAAACACTGCTTTTCTCTGGCATTCAGGTTAGACTTCTATCAAGAAGGCTGGAAACCTTTTCTGTGAAAACTCTGGTATATTTAGCTAGAACAAGGAAATAAAAGGAAAATATTAGCAATAAGCCAAAACTGTGAATTGCATTTCCTGTATCTGGTAAAAATATAAGATGGAAAAGATAGGCCTAAATATCAGAGAATAATTATCCATTTAACTCCTGGGCTTATAAACAGGCATATTGTGGTGATATTAAGCAATTGGGAATTCAGAGTGAGGGGGTGAAGTATAATAAAAGAAGTGCATCTAGCATAAAATGTTGCTGTGTGGACGTGACCTGAGCCTTCTTGAGTTCACAGGAAATAGATCCAGATGATAGCCATTTGCTTCAAAAATGAAGCAAAAAGAACAGATATGACAGAAAGAATAATAGAAGCAAACTTGTATAAAAATAAATGTAATAAGGGACAAAAGAAAGTAGGGACTTGAATGGAGAAAAGTTGAAAAAAAAAAGGAGGAATTCAAAATAAAGGGCCAGGAAGTATTTCAAACTGGACACAAAAGTAATCAAATAATTTCATCAAATAATGTGTTAACGAAACCATGGCATGTCTATGGAAAAATGTTACTTTTTAATGTCACATCACACTTTACTCAGGAAAAGATTATTATAATTTATAATTATCAATAAGCAAATCTATAAATAAAAATATAAGAATGCTTAAAAAGAAGAGCATATATGAACAAAAAATTAAACCTTAATACTGTCTCATTAGGACCAAACTGAAAAAATAAATTTCCATGACGAAATAGATGGGAATGAGCTCTAACAAAAAGAATCTCTTGGTAGTCACTACTAAACAAAATTAGAAACAATAGCAGAAAGTAGTATATTCCCTCTCCTTCTATTCTTCCTCAAAATGGAACAGAGACCCATCTGTTTAATTTGGGGTGGGAGCAATGATAGGTTAACACTACTCTTTGCAGGCCTTGCTCCTTCTTTCCCTGCTCCCAATGTAGAAGTGGGTGGGATGTACATTTTGGGACATCTGAAGATTATAAAAATTGGGGGATCCTTTTTAAGAAAAAGAACACAAATCTAGGGGCACCTGTATGGGTATCTAGGTGGCTCAGTTGGTTGAGCTTCCCACTCTTGGTTTTGGCTCAAGTCATGATCTCATGGTCCTCAGCTGGAGTCTGTCTCCGCTTGGCCTAGGCAGGGAATCTGCTTGTCTGTCTCCCAGCCCCTCTGCCCCTGTTTCTCCCCACCCCACTCACACATGCATGTGCACATGTGCTCTCTCTCTTCAAATAAATGAATACAATCTTTAAAAAAAAGAAAGAAAGAAAACACAAATCTAGGAATAAGATATTAGATATAATAGTACTTTATAGACTCAGAAAAAGTATAATTATTGTGAAATTGTAAAAGCTAATAGACCATCACAATAAAAAAATCCAATAAAAGACATAATTTTGTTAACTAAATGTCTGACAAGCCTTTATCATATTCCCCTATACATACATACAATTTGGACATAAAGTCCCTTAAATATATCACATTATAATGATTTTATAAAGAGAGAATAGAAAATCAGTCTCTCCTGGCATTGTGGATCATAATTTTTTTTTTACTTTTAATAGTTCAGAATTTTTTTTCAGGATAACCAGACTGTATTGATAACAGAAAATTTAAGGCTATTGTCGAATTTGGAAAAAAAATTCTATAAAATGCTATAAAATGTGTTTTTTGTAGAAACCGTTTTAGGCATTCTAATGTTTTTGTAGTACTGCTTTAGCTTTGCCTCCTTGAAATAAAAAAATTCTCCTCAATTATATTTCATATAATTCCTATGTTAATCCAGGTGCTCTGAGAAGAGAAGCCGAGACAGGAGCAAACTTATTATGAAAATGCCTGTGAGAAGAAATAGGGAGGGAGTCAGTATCAGACAGTGAAGCAAGTCTGACAGCGAGTGAGGGAGAGAAAGCCAGAAGAAAGGAAAGTGGGAAAGAAGCCTTCTAGGCTGTGTTGTAGTTCCAAGGAAAGGTCCACAATGCTGTCAAGAAGTCAAAAACCCAAAGCTGTTTGTCAGAGGAGTTCTGCACCTTCTAGGAACGTACTTGCCTTACCACCCCTGTCACACTGTCATTGTCAGGGAGGAGTTGGGGAAATCACGGCCTCAGTCCAATGCTGGGATGGATTTCAAAGTGCTGAGCCCTACAGTCAGTTATGCTCCCTGGAGATCTGAGAGGCACATTCTTGTGGCTACCAAAATTTCTATTAAAAAAAAAGGGGGGGGCGCCTGGGTGGCTCAGTCGTTAAGCGTCTGCCTTCAGCTCAGGTCATGGTCCCAGGGTCCCAGGGTCCTGGGATCGAGCCCTGCATCTGGCTCCCTGCTCCACGGGAAGCCTGCTACACCCTCTCCCACTCCCCCTGCTTGTGTTTCCTCTCTCGCTGTGTCTCTCTCTGTCAAATAAATAAATAAAATCTTTAAAAAAATAATAAAGAAAGAGAGAAAGAAAGCAGATGTATGGTTTGTTTTTATTGTTTTTTGTGTTTTTCTCTCTCTCTTTCTCTGTATATCTCTCTCTCTCCCCATCTCTATCTCTTCCTGAAATGAAAACCCTTCTATTGTTATTATGCAATAATAAGAACCAAATCATGAGCAACTGAAATATACCCAGAAAGAGATTCTACACTAAGACAAGTAGCAACTTAACTAACATGCGTAAAAAATGACTGCAAAACACATACACAAATATATGTCCCTCACTGACTCAAATTAAATGTAAACTCAACCATCTACTAAATCCTTGAGGCCAGTTCAATGTCCCCCAATAGGAATGACATTGTGACGGAAGGAAATTCAGTATAGAAGTTTTACAAAAATACATGACTATGTGAACACTTTGTTAGGGCCATTGGAACGGAACCTTGAAAATTAGAAGTTTTGAAGATTAAGCTTTAGATTCATAGGTAATCTATACGTTGAGCATATGAAATGTCTAGAGTCCTTTTAAATTTAATTTTTAGAGGGAGTAAAATATAAAAACCTAAGGTACCCAGAAAAGTGCAAAGAAATTGCAAGTCCATTTCCACTGAGAAAGTCACTGGTCATGCTTCAATATCTAGCTTCGAATTAAAGAAAAGCAACAGAAAATGATGTAATAGTGAAAGAAATATTGGAAAAACAAAAGTAAAACAGCTGATGTGTTTACCAGAGGATAAGTAAACTCACAATATGTTGTAATTGTGTATGTGGAAGGAATGAGTGAGTGGGTGTGTTTATGTACAGTGGAATACATAGTTGTTTTTTTTCTTTTTATTAAAGATTTTTTTATTTATTTATGAGAGAGAGAGAGAGAGCATGCACGAGTAGGGGAGAGGGGCATAGGGAGAGGGACAAGCAGAACCCCACTGAGCGGGGAGCCAGACCTGGCCTCCATCACAGGATCCTGAGTTCATGACCAACTGAGCCACCGAGGCATTTTAAAGCTCCCTCAACATGCAACAGGAACATCATATTTTTAATTGTATACATTTAAATTTCTACTTTGAAAAATCAATATTTGAATTCCTTAGTACTTTGCCAAAACTTTCTTTAGTATCTTTATTATGTAAGATATTTTGACCTCGAGTCTCGGCTAGATGATGGAGGAGTAGGAGACCTATATTTCATCTGGTCCCAGGAATTCAGCTGGATAGGGATCAAACCATTCTGAACACCTACGAACTCAACAGGAGATCGAAGAAGAGAATATCAACAACTCTCTGAACAGAAAAGCGACCACTTACTGGAAGGTAGGACGTGTGGAGAAGTGAGTCCGAGGTGATATTCGGAGGATAGACGGTGGGGGAGGGGGCCTCCATCAGCCGCTTCTGGCAAGTGATAGAGCTGCGGAGCACAAAATCAGAACTTTTAGAAGTCGGCTCCGCTGAGGGACGTCGCTCCTGTGGCTAAGCGAGGGGTGGAACCCTCATGGGACAGTGTGGTCTCAGGGCCCTCGGGGTCACAGAAAGACCGGGGGTGCCTGAGAGCAGCAGAGCTCCCGGGTATCGGAGCGGGGAAGCCGACTGCAGAGAGAGAGCCGAGGTGCGGGCTCTCAGCTCGGGGTTGCCATAAACTGTGATCGGCGACACAGTTGGGCGACTGCTCCTCCAGCAGGGACCCAACAAGCGGCAGATCTGGGGAGACTCCCCTTCCTACCCTGGGAGGAGCAGAGCAGGAGCACACCGCAAGGATCTGCTGGGTTTGGAGACTCCACACCGAGTAGGGTGCCAGATGTAGAAACGCTTGGTCACAGGCGGGGTGAGCATGGAGTGTGGCCAGAAACCGGGGAGACAGGAGTGATTGACTGATTTTCTCTGGGGGCGCACTGAGGAGCGGGGCCCCGAGTTTTAGGCTCCTCTGGGGTGGCGATTGGGAGGCCGCCATTTTCACTCTCGTCCTCCAAAGCTGTACCGAAAGCTTGCAGGGAACAAAAGCTCCTGAGAGCAAACCCGAGGAGCTTGCTTAGCCCGGACCGACAAGGGCAGGGTAATTCGGCCTCCGGCAGAGATGTTTGGGAACCAGGGCAACAGGCCCCTCCCCCAGATGATCAGCAAGAACGGCCAGCAAGCCAAGACCAAGTTTACCAATCAAGGAGAACGAACAGAATTCCAGCGCTGCGGGAATACTGCACATAGAGTTCATGGCTTTTTTACCGTGATTCTTTAGTCTTTCCAAAGTTATTTTTTTAACTGTCTTTGTTTTTTTTGAATTTTCTTTTTCCATTTCTCAACCAACATCTTATCAATCCCTTTTTTTTAAAAAAAGTTATTTTTCATCTTTAGAGTCATATTCTATCCCTTCATAGTAGTTACCCTTATTTTTGGCATATATATATATATATATATATATATATATATATATATATATACTTATATATATATATACTTATATATATATATATATAAGTTGTTCTCTCTTTAAAATTCTGAGATACACTTTCTTCTTACAGATCAAAATATACACTAAATCTCTAGGGTATGGCTTTGTTCTAATCTCCTGCCTGATCACATTCTCTGCCCCCCCTTTCTTTCTTTCTTTCTTTCTTTCTTTCTTTTTTCTTTTTAAATCCTCTTGTTTCTGTTTTCAAACAACTTCTTATCTTATAAATTTCTTTTATAAAATTTTTTATAATTTTCATCTTTACACTCATATTCCATCTCTTACCATATCAACCCTTATTTTGTACATATGTAAGTCTTTCTTTCTTTAAAATTTGGGAAGCACTTTCTTCTAACAGACCAAAATACACCCAAAATCTAGTGTGTGTCACTGATCTATGCACCAGCCTGATCATATTTGATAACATTCTGTTTTTTTTTGTTTTGTTCTGTTTTTGTTTGTTTTTATCTTTTTCTTTTCTTTTTCTCTTTCTTTTTTCTTTCTTTCCCCTTTTTTCCCCTTGGTTACAGGTCTTTTCTGATTTGTTTAGAGTATATTTTCTGGGAACGTTGTTTCCCTGTTAGCATTTTGTTCTCTCATTCATCTATTCTCCTCTGGACAAAATGACAAGATGGAAAAAATCACCTCAACAAAAAGAACAAGAGGTAGTACCGTCTGCCAGGGACCTACTCAATACGGACATTAGTACGATGTTGGACCTAGAGTTCAGATTCGTGATTTTAAAGATACTAGCTGGGCTTGAAAAAAGCATGGAAGTAATTAGAGAAACCCTTTCTGGAGAAATAAAAGAACTAAAATCTAACCAAGTCGAAATCAAAAAGGCTATTAATGAAGTGCAATCAAAAATGGGAGCACTAACTGCTAGGATAAATGAGGCAGAAGAGAGAATCAGCGATATAGAAGACCAAATTATGGAAAATAAAGAAGCTGAGAAAAAGAGTGATAAAAAACTACTGGATCACGAGGGCAGAATTGGAGAGATAAACAATACCATAAAACAAAAGATTAGAATAATTGGGATCCCAGAAGAAGAAGAAAGAGAGAGAAGGGCAGAAGGTATACTGGAGCAAATTATAGCACAGAAATTCCCTAGTGTGGGGAAGGAAACAGGCATCAAAATCCAGGAGGCCCAGAGAACCCCTCTCAAATTCGATAAAAATAGATCAACACCCCGACATCTAATAGTAAAATTTACAACTCTCAGAGACAAAGAGAAAATCCTGAAAGCAGCTCAGGAGAAGAGATATGTAACCTATAATGGTAGAAACATTAGATTGGCAACAGACCTATCCACAGAGACCTGGCAGGCCAGAAAGGACTGGCATGATATATTTAGAGCACTAAACAAGAAAAATATGCAGCCAAGAATACTATATCCAGCTAGGCTGTCATTGAAAATAGGACAGATAAAAAGCTTCCAGGACAAACAAAAACTAAAGGAATTTGCAAACATGAAACCAACCCTCCAAGAAATATTGAAAGGGGTCCTCTAAGCAAAGAAACAACCTAAAAGCAGCATAGACCAGAAAGGAATACAGACAATATACAGTAACAGTCACCTTACAGGCAATACAATGGCATTAAATTGATATCTTTCAATAGTTACCCTGAATGAAAATGGGTTAAATGCCCCAATCAAAAGACACAGGCTATCAGAGTGGATTAAAAAACAAGACCCATTGATATGCTACCTGCAGAGACTCATTTTAGACCCAAAGACACCCCCAGATTGAAAGTGGGGGATGGAAAACCATTTACCATGCTAATGGACACCAAAAGAAATCTGGGGTGGCAATCCTTATATCAGAAAAATTAGATTTTAAACCAAAGACTGTAATAAGAGATGAGGAAGGACACTATATCCTACTTAAAGGGTCTATCCAACAAGAAGATCTAACAACTGTAAATATCTATGCCCCTAACATAGGAGCAGCTAATTATATAAGGCAATTAATAACAAAAGCAAAAAAACACATTGACAGCAATACAATAATACTGGGGGACTTTAACACCCCTCTGACTAAATGGACAGATCATCTAATAAATGATCAACAAAGAAATAAAGACTTTAAATGACACACTGGACCAAATGGACTTCACAGACATATTCAGAACATTCCATCCCAAAGCAACAGGATACACATTCTTCTCTAGGGCCCATGGAACATTCTCCAGAATAGATCACATCTTATGTCCCAAATCAGGTCTCAAATGGTACCAAAAGATTGGGATTATTCCCTGCATATATTCAGACCACAATGCTTTGAAACTAGAACTCAATCACAAGAAGAAAGTCTGAAAGAACTCAAATACATGGAGGCCAAAGAGCATCCTACTAAAGAATGAATGGTCAGCCAGGAAATTAAAGAAGAATTAAAAAAAATCATAGAAACCAATGAAAATGAAAACACAAATGTTCAAAATCTTTGGGAGGCAGCAAAAACAATCTTAAGAGGAAAGGATATAACAATACAAGCCTTTCTCAAGAAACAAGAAAGGTCTCACATACACAACCTAACCCTACACCTAAAGGAGCTGGAGAAAAAAAACAGCAAATAAAGCCTAAACCCAGCAGGAGAAGAGAAATCATAAAGATCAGAGCAGAAATCAATGAAATAGAAACCGAAGAATGGTAGAACAGATCAACGAAACTAGGAGCTGGTTCTTTGAAAGAATTAAAAAGATTGATAAACCCCTGGCCAGACTTACCAAAAAGAAAAGAGAAATGACCCAAATCCACAAAAATCATGAATGAAAGAGGAGAGATCACAACCAACACCAAAGACATACAAACAATTATAAGAACATATTATGAGCAACTCTATGCCAGCAAATTAGATAACCTGGAAGAAATGGGTGCATTCCTAGAGATGTATCAACTACCAAAACTGAACCAGGAAGAAACAGAAAACCTGAACAGACCTATAACCACTAAGGAAATTGAAGCAGTCATCAAAAACCTCCCAACCAACAAAAGCCCAGAGCCAGATGGCTTCCCAGGGGAATTCTACCAAACATTTAAAGAAGAATTAATACCTATTCTCCTGAAACTGTTCCAAAAAATAGAAATGGATGGAAAACTTCCATACTCGTTTTATAGCCACCATTACCTTGATCCCCAAACCAGACAAAGACCATCCGAAAGGAGAATTACAGACCAATATCCTTAATGAACATGGATGCAAAAATTCTCACCAAAATACTAGCCAATAGGATCCAACAGTATATTAAAAAGATTATTCACCACGACCAAATGAGATTTATCCTGGGCTGCAAGGTTGGTTCAACATCTGCAAATCAATCAACATGCTACAATACATTAACAAAAGAAAGATCAAGAATCATATGATCCTCTCTATTGATGCAGAAAAAGCATTTGACAAAGTACAGCATCCTTTCTTGATCAAAACTCTTCAGAGTATAGGGACAGAGGGTACATACCTCAATATCATAAAAGCCATCAAGGAAAAACCCACAGTGAATGTCATTCTCAATGGGGAAAAGCTGAGAGCTTTCCCCCTAACGTCAGGAACACGGCAGGGATGTCCACTATCACCACTGCTATTCAACATAGTATTAGAAGTCCTAGCCACAGCAATCAGACAACAAAAAGAGATCAAAGGCATCCAAATCGGCAAAGAAGAAGTCAAACTCTCACTCTTTGCAGATGATATGATACTGTATGTGGAAAACCCGAAAGACTCCACCCCAAAACTGCTAGAACTCATACAGGAATTCAGTAAAGTGGCAGGATATAAAATCAATGCACAGAAATCAGTTGTAGTCCTATACACCAAGAACAAGACAGAAGAGAGACAAATTAAGGAGTCGATCCCAATTACAACTACACCCAAAACCACAGATACCTAGGAATAAATCTAACTAAAGACAGAAAGGATCTGTACTCAGAAAACTGTGAAATACTCATGAAAGAAATTGAGGAAGACACAAAGAAATGGAAAAACCTTCCATGCTCATGGACTGGAAGAACAAACATTGTGAAGATGTCAATGCTACCTAGAGCAATCTACACATTCCATGCAATCCCCGTCAAAATACCATCCACTTTTTTCAAAGTAATGGAACAAATAATCCTAAAATTTGTATGGAACCAGAAAAGACCCCGAATAGCCAGAGGAATGTTGAAAAAGAAAAGCAAAACTCGTGGCATCACAATTCCGGAATTCCAGCTCTATTACAAAGCTGTCATCAACAAGACAGTATGGTACTGGCACAAAAACAGACACATAGATCAATGGAACAGAATAGATAGCCCAGAAATGGACCCTCAACTCTATGTTCAGTCAACTAATCTTTGACAAAGCAGGAAAGAATGTCCAATGGATAAAAGACAGTCTCTTCAACAAATGGTGTTGGGAAAATTGGACAGCCACATGCAGAAGAATGAAACTGGACCATTTTCTTACACCACACACAAAAATAGACTGAAAACGGTTGAAAGACCTAAATGTGAGACAGGAGTCCATCAAAATCCTAAAGGAGAACACAGGCAGCAACCTCTTCAACCTCAGCCACAGCAACTTCTTCCTAGAAACACCGCCAAAGGCAATGGAAGCAAGGGCAAAAATGAACTATTGGAATTCCATCAAGAAAAAAGCTTTTGCCCAGCAAAAGAAACAGTCAACAAAACCAAAAGACAACCGACAGAATGGGAGAAGATATTTGCAAATGACATATCAGATAAAGGGCTAGTATCCAAAATCTATAAAGAACTCATCAAACTCAACACCCAAAGAACAAATAATCCAATCAAGAAATGGGCAGAAGACACGAACAGACATTTTTCCAAAGAAGACATCCAAATGGCCAACAGACACATGAAAATGTTCTCAACATTGCTCGGCATCAGGGAAAGCCAAATCAAAACCTCACTGAGATACCACCTCACACCAGTCAGAATGGCTAAAATTAACAAGTCAGGAAACGACCGATGTTGGCAGGGATGCGGAGAAAGGGGAACCCTCCTACACTGTTGGTGGGAATGCAAGCTGGTGCAACCACTCTGGAAAACAGTATGGAGGCTCCTCAAAAAGTTGAAAATAGAGCTACCCTATGATACAGCAATTGCACTCCTGGGTATTTACCCCAAAGATACAAATGTAGGGATCCGAAGGGGTACGTGCATACCGATGTTTATAGCAGCAATGTCCACAATAGCCAAACTGTGGAAAGAGCCAAGATGTCCATCGACAGATGAATGGATAAAGAGGTGGTATATATAGATACAATGGAATATTATGCAGCCATCAAAAAGAATGAGATCTTGCCATTTGCAAAGATGTGGATGGAACTCGAGGCTGTTATGCTGAGTGAAATAAGTCAATCAGAGAAAGACATGTATCATATGACCTCACTGATATGAGGAATTCTTAATCGCAGGAAACAAACTGAGAGTTGCTGGAGTGGGGGTGGGGCGAGAGGGATGGGGTGGCTGGGTGATAGACATTCGGGAGGGTATGTGCTATGGTGAGCGCTGTTAAATATGCGACTGTTGAATCACAGATCTGTACCTCTGAAACAAATAGTGCAATATATTTTAAGACAAGAAAAGGGAAGAAGAAGATAGCAGGAGGGGAAAATGAAGGGGGGCAAATCGGAGGGGGAGACGAACCATGAAAAATAATGGATTCTGAGAAACAAACTGAGGGTTCTAGAGGGGAGGGGTTGGGAGAATGGGTTAGACTGGTGATGGGTATTAAAGAGGGCACGTTCTGCATGGAGCACTGGGTGTTACACACAAACAATAAATCACGGAACACTACATCAAAACGAATGATGTAATGTATGGTGATTAACATAACAATAAAAAATTTAACGAAAAAAAGATATTTTGACCCCATCTACTACTACATTCTATGTATATGTATGTAAATGGGAAAAGTAGGAATGTTATGATAAGAAGACAAAGACAGAATGACAAGGAAGTAAATATTAAAGCAAAAGAAATGTATTTTTAATGAATCAAGAGTTATTTTATAATTATATATTTAAAATAATCATTAAAATAGCAAAAGTTATGAAATAATGGGAAGCATACTTGTGAAATAAATTGAACAAAATTTGATAAATTAGTGGATTTTATTGGAATGGAATTTAGCAATAAAGCAAACCAAACTCTCACTTCATACAGCAATGTCTACGACTAGTTCTCTTTCAAATTGACAAATATTCTTCTTGATCTCAGAACAACTTTCTGAACATAAGGACTATCAGTTCCTACAGTACTTTGCTTTAAAAGAATGTGGAACAAACCCTCGATATTAACCCGTAAGGTGATATAAAATCAACTTCCTATGAAAATTTAAATAAGTTCTCTCTTAGAAGTAAGGTGGTTGACCCTGCAAAGACCTCCTCTAAACCCAGGAATGTATGTGACAAAGGAGGAAAACATTAGTGAATTGTGACCACAAAATCAGGAGCTTCACTTCTGTGCAATGTTTAATGGATCAAATTGAAAATTCAGAAACAAAATGTAGATGGTAAAGGAAACATCTAAAAAAGAGACATATTTTAGAAAGACATAAAACAGGGGCACCTGGAGGCACAGTGAGGTTAGCCTCTCATTCTTGGTTTTGACTCAGACCCTGATCTCAGGGTTCTGAGATCGAGCCTTGTATCTGCCTTCAGCACAGAGTCTGCTTGAGATTCTCTCCCCCTCTCCCTCTGCCCTTCCTTCTCTCTCTCTCTCTCTCACTCTCTCGAATTAATAACTAAATCTTTAAAAAAAATACATAAACCATACACAAAGCAGACCCAGGTCTTTCCATGTGTATTCACTATCACTAGAAAAAAATGCCTGACACACCTGCAAATTGTAGCTGCTTGTGATTGTCTACCCTCATATATGCTAATTATTATTTATAAATAATAATAATTCATGTCAAGATAGCTTCCATTCTGAAAATATCATAAAACACTAGCTAAAGCAAATCAAATGTAGTAGCCTGTGTGGACCTTTGTTTATATAGCCTAAAGTTTCTTTTTCCACGAAGTAGTGTATTTCCACAAAAGCTGAATAAGATCAAAGACTAAGAGAGCTGAATGAGACTAAAGATCCATGCTGTACACAGTGTTTCTATTTCTTTCTTTATTTTATTGCCAGGGTAATATTTAAAACAATCTTTAATGTACTCAATGCCATAGTGAAAGACAGTTTGCCTAGCGGACAAAGAATAAGAGAGAGTGATATACGACTTCATCAAGCTCAGCAAATGCCATTTTGATGGATTAACAAACTCACTGAGTACATTAAATAATCAAAACACTAAAGTATTAAAACACAGGATTGCCAATATGTGTAGATATTTGATAATTACAAAACCAAGCATTTCGAGTTCTGCTCTGGTTAAATTTAATTTATTTGGATATGCAATTATTTCAGGCTCTTCCAGAGTGACTAAATGTCTTGGCCTAATTATAATGTGAATGGTTAAGAAAATTTTCATTGGATTTTCCAATATAAAAGTTATGGCGATAGGTAGATAAATTGATAAATTGATAAAGTGATAGCTATATAGAGATAGAGAAATAGATGTATATATGGATGCATATGCTGGTATAGGTGTAGATATATCATACATATATGAGTGCACACATACAGAGAAGTTGTAAGTAGTTTCTAGATTAACTTTAGTAGTTAATGTCAGCTAATTTTCATTGTATCTCTTCCTCTCATATGGTTCAATTACATAAAGCATTTATTCATGCCAGATACTTACATATGGAAACAAACCCCCCCCCTTTTTTTTTCCGGAATAGAAGGACTTCAAACTCTGTGCGGGCTTCATCAGCATGAACATCGCTAGTAAGAAGTAAATAAATGACTCCTCCTGGACTCAGAATTTACTCTATTTATAGGCACTTTTTTCTTTTCTTTTCTTTTCTTTTTTCTTTTCTTTTGATTATTACATGAAGTGTGCAGTAGGATTTAAATTTAGATCTCAAAACATAAGCTAGGCAAACATGGCATCTCTGTGTACATTGCATTCCTCCAGCGTTCTTAAGAGTGTCTGTCTCCGCTCCTATCCGTTATACAAGCACACACACTAAGGCACACACACATACACACGCGTGCGCTCACTCCATCTCCTCCAGCATTATTCCCCTACGTTATTTTATGAGATCCAGGGGATTGCTTCTTTTTCATCGGCCTAACTCTCTTATCTTACCTGGGAAAGAAAATAGGCAATACCAGAAAATACAGTATTTAAAATACAGAAAGATCATTCTGTCTAGTACAAATTCATAACATTTTCTTTGTAATTTTAGAACACTATATATTTACTTTCTGAACAGCGAACACTAGTATGACATATGCTTTTTTTTCAATGTAGGTGGAGAAAAGATGAAACAATATTCCATAAAGAAAATTTCCAGATCACACCCTAAAACTAGCTTTACCTTTCATGAGCTGAGCCAAGGATATATAACTGCAAGACACCTTTAACACACATCTTCTACAACAGAGAATTAATCAGTTCTTTCACTCTGGCAAAGAAGTGCTTGGAAGAGTAATGTGTTAAGTAAAGCCCAGAATGTCCTGCTCAAACTGAAAAAAAATGTCCACAAAATAAAATAAATTGCTCTGAATGATTTCAAGTCAAACATACAAATGTTTCAATAAATTAAGTCTATTTAGAAAGTCTTTTAAGTAGAAAAAATTCTGAAATGTGTATTTTGTTTTCACTTAAGTATCAAAGGAAGGAAGGAAGGAAGGAAGGAAGGAAGGAAGGAAGGAAGGAAGGAAGGAAGGAAGGAAGGAAGGAAAGAAAGAAAGAAAGAAGAAAGAAAGAAAGAAAGAAAGAAAGAAAGAAAGAAAGAAAGAAGAAAGAAAGAAAGAAAGAAAGAAAGAAAGAAAGAAAGAAAGAAAGAAAGAAAGAAAGAAAGAAAGAAAGAAAGAAAGAAAGAAAGAAAAGAAAGGGGGAGGGAGAGAGGGGAGGAAAGGAAGGAAGGAGGGAAAAAGAAAAAGGAACTTATTGCTATCTTAATATCTAAAGCAAAACATTTCTTATGTCCAATCCTTAAGCTTAAGGTAAATGTTTATTTACATTGGATTGCAGATGGTAGCTGTTCTTTCTATTTACTATCTTCACAATATCCTCTAAAATAATTAAGGGATAGTTATAGAGTACTGGATGGCCATAGTGACATATTATTGGCAGAGTAACTGAATTCTCCTGGAAGTGAAAGAGGTATACACAAACCTAGATGTGTGTATAAAGAATCTACAAAATTTAATAATTGTGTAATTATAAGTTAGATTAGCATTTTATGCCTAGATTTATATCTAGAATGAAATCTAATTGTGCATGGCCTTTAGGAGAGTAAGTAGGATGTAACAAGTATTCAATAAATGTTAGTTATGAGTGATGTTATTGCTATTTCAGGTCTGAAATCTTGATTTTTCTCATGGTCTATTTTGAAAGAAAATTACTTTGTGGAATAAATCATTCCATGTATCTAAACCTATTACAATTTATTCATTTAAGCCCAAATACATAATTTACATGTCATTTGTTTGTTTGTTCATTCTTCCCTTTGCTGTTTTCTTCTTTTATTCAAATTGTTAACTGATTGCTTACTTTGTGAAAGGCACTTTTTCTTAGGTTATGAGGATACAAAAATAAACATAAGTTTTCAGCTTTACATCAAGTAATTTAGAGTTAGAATGTAGAAATAATAGGAAAAGCAGCACAATGATATTGTTTTAGAATATGAGACAATTCATTAACAATGCCTTATTTGATCACATTTTCCTCATAATAATAAATAACACATTCCTTTTTATAATAGGAAGTGCATCTTCTTCAAATTCCTCATCCTTCTCTGTTTTGCAAGCATACATCCCTATAACTGAAACAGATATGAAAAAAGAAAAAGATTTCTCACTAGGTAGCATTATATATTAGGTACTCTACATGACTATGTTAATTGTTTCCATTTGTATAAGTTATCACCAGGGCTCTGTTTCTCTTTCTTCTCCTGCCTTATCAAACTAATTCCAAATCCAGCATCCTTTCAGATTAACTAGCACAAAGTCAGACCAGCTTGGCAAAAGGTGGAAACAAAACAGAAATAAGACTATAGTTGGAAACAATCATTGATTGAATGATGAACTTTCTATTACTGGACAGCTTCTAATAATAACTTGTTCTCAATTACCTGGTTATTCTCATTATTTAAATCCACATCATGTATTAGAGTAGTCTCTTAATTATGAAATACATGTATGGCAGTGGTCTTTGTTTAATAACTGATAATTGAACTTTATGTATTAATCATTTCATATACAATTGTACCACAGGATCAATAGAATTTAATGAACTCTATCCAGTCAGTGAAAAAGCTATAAATTATTCATGTCTGAAAATGAACTGTATTAAGTTAATCAAGTCATTAGGGTCATTTTCTAAAATAAATTATGAGACAAACACAACATATCTTTTGAAACATTAGTGATCTCTAAAAAAAGATCTGGCTCTAATATGTACTAAGGGCATTAGATCAAACAGGACATTTTCAAATATGTTTTTTAAATGCTTAGTTTAACTCTAACACATAAATACATATTGACATTAATATTATTATTATTATATTTGAGAGAGAGAGCGAGCATGCATGCACACAGTGGGATGGGGGTAGAGGGTAGAGGCAGAGGGAGAGAGAAAATCCCAAGCAGGCTCCACACCCAGCTCAGAGCTCTTGGCTGGGCTGATCTCAAGATCTCACCACTCTGAGATCATGAACTGAGCCGAAATCAAGAGTTGGACACATAACCGACTGAGCCACACACGCGCCCAACAAATACACAATAATAATTATTATTAAATATTTTATTAAATGCATTGAGTATTTCTAATCCAGTTTCACAATTCTCTCAGAGTGAGCTTATAGAAGACAATCATTTTATTTTTCTTTATATCCTATACGCCTATGAAAAAGCATTGAGAAAATACGAGTTTGCTGAAATAATGACTTTTAGTTAAAAATGAAATTAATTTACATGATAATATTGTATTCTCCAATATTACATTTTCAATTTTTTCATCGCTATCTGCTATAAATCCCCCAAATCTGTCTTCAGACTAATATTATTAGTTATGTTTAACTAATTATCTTTCAGTTAGTACTATGTAATTCTTCTAATTAACTTGTCATTAAGTTTTTTTGAGACTTTTTAAAAAAATATTTTTAATAGCTTTCAATTTACAGAAGAGTTGCTAGAGTTTCTATATATTCCCCTATCATCAACATTTTACATTAGTGCAGTGCATTTGTCACAAATGAATCAATTTTAATAAATTATTATTATAACAAAAGCACATTCATTGTTTCCTCAAATTTCCTTAGGTTTTACCTAGTGCTATTTTCCTGTTTTAGTATCCCATTCAGGATACCATATTTCACGTCTCCTAAAGCTCCCATTGGTGTGACAATTAGTCTGTTGAACTTTAAATTTCAATAAATTTATTGTTCATTTCTTAAAATTTTATATGATATTTTTCAAATATATCTGTTCTATGTGTGCTTTATTAACAGATGGCCATACACTCCAATCCATACCTAAAATCCAAAGACTTAAAAAATTTAACAAGTTATTAAATATGGAAATTGGCTGATGACTGGACTACAGTTTTAGTAGTGTGAAAACTGCTAATCTTGTATCATATTACCATTTAATCAATTATATTTTAGATAATAAAAATTAATTATATCCTACTGTTCATATAAATATGAGAATTTCATCAATGATTCTATGAAATATTCAGAATTTTGGAATATGAATGTCATCTAATCATGTATTAGTATTTTATGTGTTTGATTACCTATATTCAGGAAAACATGGAATTTCAAAACAGTTCAAACAACCATTTTATGTTGATATTTTTTGGAACAGGAGTGATTTTAG